>NC_134358.1:562529577-562687077 GCF_048569485.1 Anomaloglossus baeobatrachus | reverse complement strand
ACTCCGAGTAACATCGGAGAACTGAAAAACCGTTCAACATGAACAACATGTGTACCCGAAACAACCCAAAAATCCCGAAGGACAACAGGGCGGGTGCTGGGTCTCCCAATAGGAGCTAGAAGAAAAGGAATTTACGGTAAGTAACAAAATTCCCTTCTTCTTCGTCGCTCCATTGGGAGACCCAGACGATTGGGACGTCCAAAAGCTGTCCCTGGGTGGGTAAAGAAATACCTTATGTTAGAGCTGCGAAGACAGCCCTCCCCTACGGGGAGGCAACTGCCGCCTGCAGGACTCTTCTACCTAGGCTGGCGTCCGCCGAAGCATAGGTATGCACCTGATAAAGTTTGGTGAAAGTGTGCAGACTCGACCAGGTAGCTGCCTGGCACACCTGTTGAGCCGTAGCCTGGTGCCGTAATGCCCAGGAAGCACCCACGGCTCTGGTTGAATGGGCCTTCAGCCCTGATGGAACCGGAAGCCCAGCAGAACGGTAGGCTTCAAGAATTGGTTCCTTGATCCATCGAGCCAGGGCGGCCTTAGAAGCCTGCGACCCTTTGCGCTGACCAGCGACAAGGACAAAGAGTGCATCCGAACGGCGCAAGGGCGCCGTGCGGGAAATGTAGATTCTGAGTGCTCTCACCAGATCTAACAAATGTAAATCCTTCTCATACCGATGAACTGCATGAGGACAAAACGAAGGCAAGGAGATATCCTGATTAAGATGAAAAGAGGATACCTCCTTCGGGAGAAACTCCTGAATGGGGCGCAGCACTACCTTGTCCTGGTGGAAAACCAGGAAGGGAGTCTTGGATGACAGCACTGCCAGCTCAGACACTCTCCGAAGAGATGTGATCGCTACCAGAAAAGCCACGTTCTGGGATAGTCTAGAAAGTGAAACCTCCCTCAGAGGCTCGAAGGGCGGCTTCTGGAGGGCAACTAGTACCCTGTTCAGATCCCATGGATCTAACGGCCGCTTGTACGGGGGAACGATATGGCAAACCCCCTGTAGGAACGTGCGCATCATAGGAAGGCGTGCCAAACGCCTCTGAAAAAAGACGGATAGCGCCGATACCTGACCTTTAAGGGAGCCGAGCGCCAAACCTTTTTCTAACCCAGATAGCAGGAAAGAAAGAAAGGTAGGCAATGCAAATGGCCAGGGAGACACTCCCTGAGCAGAGCACCAGGATAAGAATATCCTCCACGTTCTGTGGTACTTAGCGGACGTGGGCTTCCTAGCCTGTCTCATGGTGGCAACGACCCCGTGGAATAATCCTGAAGACGCTAGGATCCAGGACTCAATGGCCACACAGTCAGGTTCAGGGCCGCAGAATTCCGATGGAAAAACGGCTCTTGGGACAGTAAGTCTGGTCGGTCTGGTAGTGCCCACGGTTGGCCGACCGTGAGCTGCCACAGATCCGGATACCACGCCCTCCTCGGCCAGTCTGGGGCGACGAGTATGACGCGGCTGCAATCGGATCTGATCTTGCGTAGCACTCTGGGCAAGGGTGCCAGAGGTGGAAACACATAAGGGAGCCGGAACTGCGACCAATCTTGCACTAGGGCGTCTGCCGCCAGCGCTCTTTGATCGCGAGACCGTGCCATGAAGGTTGGGACCTTGTTGTTGTGCCGGGACGCCATTAGGTCGACGTCCGGCCTTCCCCAGCGGCGACAGATTTCCTGAAACACGTCCGGGTGAAGGGACCATTCCCCTGCGTCCATGCCCTGGCGACTGAGGAAGTCTGCCTCCCAGTTTTCTACGCCGGGGATGTGAACTGCGGATATGGTGGAGGCCGTGGCATCCACCCACATCAGAATCCGCCGGACTTCCTGGAAGGCTTGCCGACTGCGTGTCCCTCCTTGGTGATTGATGTATGCCACCGCTGTGGAGTTGTCCGACTGAATTCGGATCTGCTTTCTTTCCAGCCACTGCTGGAAGGCTAGTAGGGCAAGATACACTGCTCTGATTACTAGAACATTGATCTGAAGGGTGGACTCCTGCTGAGTCCACGGACCCTGAGCCCTGTGGTGGAGAAAAACCGCTCCCCACCGTGACAGACTCACGTCTGTCGTGACCACCGCCCAAGACGGTGGTAGGAAGGATCTTCCCTGTGATAATGAGGTGGGAAGAAGCCACCATTGCAGAGAGTCCTTGCCGTCTGTGAAAGGGATACTTTCCTGTACAGGGATGTTGACTTCCCGTCTCATTGGCGGAGAATGTCCCATTGAAGTGGACGCAGATGAAACTGCGCAAACGGAACCGCCTCCATTGCCGCCACTATCTTCCCGAGGAAGTGCATGAGGCGTCTTAAGGAGTGCGACTGACCTTGAAGGAGAGTCTGCACCCCAGTCTGTAGTGACCGCTGCTTGTCCAGCGGAAGCTTCACTACCGCTGAGAGGGTATGAAACTCCATGCCAAGATACGTTAGTGATTGGGTCGTGACAGGTTTGACTTTGAGAAGTTGATGATCCACCCGAACGTCTGGAGAGTCTCCAGCGCAACATTCAGGCTGAGTTGGCATGCCTCGAGAGGGTGCCTTGACAAGTAGATCGTCCAAGTAAGGGATCACAGAGTGTCCCTGTGAGTGCAAGACTGCTACCACTGCCGTCATGACCTTGGCGAACACCCGTGGGGCTGTCGCCAGCCCGAATGGCAGAGCTACGAACTGAAGATGGTCGTTTTCTATCATGAAATGTAGAAAAACATTGGTGATCTGTAGCAATCGGCACGTGGAGATAAGCATCTTTGATGTCTATTGATGCTAGGAAATTTCCTTGAGACATTGAGGCAATGACGGAGCGGAGGGTATCATCCGGAACCGCCTGGCCTCCACGTGCTTGTTGAGCAGTTTTAGGTCCAGAACGGAACGGAAAGAGCCATCCTTGTTTGGCACCACAACCAGATTGGAGGAAAACCGTGTCTTGTTCCTGAAGAGGAACCGGGATTACCACTCCTTCTGCCTGCAGAAGAGCATCTGCTCGGTGGGGAGGTGGGGACGTTCTGAAGAATCGAGTCGGAGGACGAGAACAGAACTCTGTCCTGTGCACGTGGGCACACTGTCCCTCACCCACCGGTCTGTGACCTGTGGCAGCTAAATGTCGCCAAAGGCGAGCGAGTCTGCCATCAACCGCGGATGCGGAAAGATGAGAGAGCTGAGAGTCATGAGGAGACCGCCTTGGTAGCGGTTCCTCCGGCTGCCTTCCTTGGGCGTGATTGAGCCCGGCCGGCAGCTGAGCCCCTCTGAGGCTTTTCAGCCCTTTTGGACGAGGACAATTGGGACCTGCCCGAGCCTGGGAAGGACCGAAACCTCGACTGTCCTTCCAGGACAGCATTAATAGGGTAAGTCGCAATGCAGACATTGCGAGGTTACGGACGCCCCTGCGGCACAGATGTACCTGTGCTCAAGACCAGCTGCGCAAGAACAGCTGAAAAGCTTAGGGTGCCCATACGGCTGTGAATGCCGGAGCAACCGACACGCCGATAGCCTCATAGACAGATTTCAACCAGAGTCCATCTGTCTGTCAATGGCATCTGAAAGTGAAGTCCCATCTCCACTGCAACTATGGCTCTAGCCGCAAGCCTGGAGATTGGAGAATCCACCTTTGGACCCTGGGTCCAACGCCTGACCACGTCAGGGGGAAAGTGATAACGTGTATCCTTAATACGTTTGGAGAAAACGCTTATCTGGGAAGCGTGGTGTTCCTGGACTGCTTCTCTGAAGTCAGCGTGGCCAGAACAATACTCAATATACGTTTGAGCTACTGAAATGGGACTTCTCCTGCTGTGAAGCTGACTCCTCCGCTGGGGGAGCTGAGGGAGAAAAGATCCAACATTCCATTGATGGACGCTATAGGATCATTCCTTATGGCGTCACCATCCGGTGTATCCGGAGTGAGAGCGGTGTCAGGATCAAAGTCCTGATGAGCTACGTCTGCCTCATAGAGCCTCCTGGGACCCCCCCGGAGCACCGATTTTACTCCAAGTGAGGGTGGCCAGGGAGCAATGATCCAGATTGCCCATGGCCTGTCCGGACTGCAAGTCTCTATGCCATTGCAACTCCGTCCCTGGACAGGGTTGAGAGGTGGTTCTTTTGGCCACGTCAAGTAGAGACCCCGGCTGACCAAGTGCTACAGGGGAGCATTGCACACAATGGGGAGCAGTGCCGTGGAACAGTATCACATGCAGTAAAAACAGCATCGAAAGCCTGTGTTGCTTATTTGCTGCTGCCGACTTATAGAGCCAAGAATACCGTACAGTGCAATGTATATCATACAAGCATAAAGTACAAATGAACACTGCAGCACATGCAATACAAGCAGCATAGAAAGCCTGCTTTTCTGCTGCTGTAGACTAGCCATCTAGGGGAATATAGCCCAGAATAGCGACCATACAGTGCAATGTATAGCATACAAGCATAAGTACAAATGAACACTGCAACACCTGCAATACAAGCAGCATAGAAAAAAACCTGTGCCTCAGCACCCTTGCTTTTCTGCTGCTGTAGTCTAGCCATTCTATGGCGAATATAGCCAAGACTAGCGACCGTACAGTGCAGTGTATAGCATACAAGCATAAATACACATGAACACTTCAGTACGTGCAATACAAGCAGCATAGAAAGCCTGTGCCTTAGCACCCCTGCTTTCCTGCTGCTGATGTGTCGCCATCTAAGAGGGCATATAGCCCAAAATAGCGACCTATGCAGTGTAAGCTTAAAATACAAATAGACAAACTGCGGTATTTAGTGTCAGCACCCCAGGTGCCGCTTACCGCCCGCCTATAAGCGGGTGTGTGGTCGCCCTAGTCCTGTGCCTGGTTGCCCAGAGTCCGTTGTCTCAGCTCGGACTGCAGTAATGGCTGCCGGCGTCCTTCTCCAGCTCGTGTGAGTAGGGGCGGGCCGTGGGCGTGCCCCAAGTCAGAGCGGGAAACCGGCGTCCCACAGTGTCTAGTGAGAGGGCTGGAGCATGTAAATAAGGCTCCAGCCCTCGGCGCTGCTGATTGTACAGCGTCTCTCCCCTACCCTGATTGACAGGGAGGGGGCGGGAACGAAGCGGAGCTAGGCCGCAAAAGCCGGGGACTGGATTTATAAGCGCCGCCGCCGTAAAAGCGCGGTCGGCGCTAAGTCCCCGGCGCACTACAAGTCCCAGCCGCGCCGCCGCTCCCGGAGCGTCCGGCGCGGTAGTTCCCAATAAATAAAGTCACTCAGCTAGGCTGCAGTGACTGTAACCCTTTACTGTCCCCGGCGCACTAGCACACCCAGCAAGTCTGGAGTGTGCTGTGCCTGTGTGTACGGGGACACAGAGTACCTGAATGGTGCAGGGCCATGTCCCTGAACGGCACTCCCGCTCCACATCCAGCAGGTTCAATGGGTCTGTGGATGGAGCCCGGCCTCAGGGCTTTGGGGCCGGTAAGATCCCACTTCCTCAGAGCCCCTCAGGGGGATGGGGAAGGAAAACAGCATGTGGGCTCCAGCCGCCGTACCAGCAATAGGTACCTCAACCTTACAAACCACCAGTGGGGTGAGAAGGGAGCATGCTGGGGGCCCCATATGGGCCCTCTTTTCTTCCATCCGATATAGTCAGCAGCTACTGCTGACTAAACAGTGGAGCTATGCGTGGATGTCTGACCTCCTTCGCACAAAGCCGAAAACTGGTGAGCCAGTGATCCCACTGGGGGTGTATAGCCAGAAGGGGAGGGGCCTTACACTTTTTAGTGTAATGCTTTGTGTGGCCTCCGGAGGCAGTAGCTATACACCCAATCGTCTGGGTCTCCCAATGGAGCGACGAAGAAAATATATTACAATATATATATATATATATATATATATTATAATACAATATATTAGCATATATATTATACATATACACACAGATTATATATATATATATATATATATATACACACACACACATTTCTTTATTAATATATAAAAAATATATCATATATAGTATAATATATGAGATTATATTTTTTATATATATATATATATATATATATATATATATAAAATCTAATATATTATAATATATGAGATATATTTTTAATATATTAATAAAGAAATATGTGTATATATATATAATATTGTGTGTGTGTATATATATGCTAATAAATATATTATAATATTATATATTATGTTAGATATAGATATATATATATATATATATATATATATATATATAATAGTGTGTGTGTGTATATATATATATATATATATATATATATATATATATATATATATATATATATATATATATATATATATATTTATTCCCATACACACACATATATATATATATATATATACACACACATATATAGATAAATAATGTGTGTATGTATGTATGTAAATATAAATATATATGAAGGGAATTTTGTTTACTTACCGTAAATTCCTTTTCTTCTAGCTCCTATTGGGAGACCCAGACAATTGGGTGTATAGCTTCTGCCTCCGGAGGCCACACAAAGTATTACACTTTAAAAAGTGTAACCCCTCCCCTCTGCTATACACCCTCCCGTGCATCACGGGCTCATCAGTTTTGGTGCCAAAGCAGGAAGGAGGAAACTTATAAATTGGTCTAAGGTAAATTCAATCCGAAGGATGTTCGGAGAACTGAAACCATGAACCAAAAGAACAATTCAACATGAACAACATGTGTACACAAAAGAACAACAGCCCGAAGGGAATAGGGCGGGTGCTGGGTTTCCCAATAGGAGCTAGAAGAAAAGGAATTTACGGTAAGTAAACAAAATTCCCTTCTTCTTTGTCGCTCCATTGGGAGACCCAGACAATTGGGACGTCCAAAAGCAGTCCCTGGGTGGGTAAAAGAATACCTCGATAAAAAGAGCCGAAAAACTGCCCCCTCTTACAGGTGGGCAACTGCCGCCTGAAGGAGTCGCCTACCTAGGCTGGCGTCTGCCGAATCATCGGCATGCACCTGATAGTGTTTCGTGAAAGTGTGCAGACTCGACTAGGTAGCCGCCTGACACACCTGCCGAGCCGTAGCCTGGTGTCGCAATGCCCAGGACACCGACGGCTCTGGTAGAATGGGCCTTCAGCCCTGCAGGAATCGGAAGCCTAAAAGAACGGTAGGCTTCAAGAATCTGTTCCTTGATCCACCGAGCCAAGGTTGACTTGAAAACCTGAATCCCTTACTCTGGCCCGCGATAAGGACAAGAGCGCATCAGACCGGCGCAGGGGCGCCGTGCGAGAAATGTAGAGCCGGAGTGCTCTCACCAGATCTAATAAATGCAAATCCTTTTCACATTGGTGAACTGGATGCGGACCCAAAGAGGGGGAGACGATATCCTGATTGAGATGAAACGGGGATACCTTAGGGAGAAAGTCCGGACCGGACGTAGAACCACCCTATCCTGGTGAAACACCAGGAAGGGGGCTTTGCATGACAGCGCTGCTAGCTGAGACACTCTTCTGAGTGATGTGACTGCCACTAGGAAGGCCACCCTTTGCGAAAGGCGAGATAGAGAGATCCCGCATCGGCTCGAAAAGTGGCTTCTGAAGAGTCGTCAGCACCCTGTTAAGATCCGAGGGTGTTAACGGACGCTTGTAAGGTGGGACCGGAAAGCGCCGATACTTGTCCCTTGAGAGAGCCGAGAGACAAGCCCTTGTCCATTCCGGATTGAAGGAAAGAAAGAAAAGTGGGCAAGGCAAACGGCCAGGGAGTAAAACCCTGATCAGAGCACCAGGATAAGAAGATCCTCCAAGTCCTGTGATAGATCTTGGCGGACGTTGGTTTCCTGGCCTGTCTCATGGTGGCAATGACATCTGGAGATATCCCTGATGACGCTAGGAGCCAGGACTCAATGGCCACACAGTCAGGTTTAGAGCTGCAGAATTCAGAAGGAAATATGGCCCTTGAGGCAGCAAGTCTGGTCGGTCTGGGAGTGTCCACGGTTGACCCACCGTGAGGTGCCACAGATCCGGGTACCACGATCACCTCGGCCAGTCTGGAGCGACGAGGATGGCGCGGCGACAGTCTGACCTGATCTTGCGGAACACTCTGGGCAGTAGTGCCAGAGGAGGAAAAACATAAGGCATTCGAAACTGCGATCAGTCGTGAACTAGCGCGTCTGCCGCCAGAGCTCTGTGATCCTTGGACCGAGCCATGAATGCCGGTACTTTGTTGTTGTGCCGAGACGCCATTAGATCGACGTCCGGCGTTCCCCGGCGGCAACAGATCTCTAGAAACACGTCCGGGTGAAGAGACCATTCCCCTGCGTCCATGCCCTGGCGACTGAGAAAATCTGCTTCCCAGTTTTCTACGCCCGGGATGTGAACTGCGGAGATGGTGGAGGCTGTGGCTTCCGTCCACAGCCGAATCCGCCGAACTGCTCGGAAGGCTTGACGACTGCGCGTGTGCCGCCCTGGTGGTTGATGTACGCAACCGTCGTGGCGTTGTCCGACTGAATTCGGATCTGCCTGCCCTCCAGCCACCGCTGGAACACCTTTAGGGCTAGATTCACTGCCCTTATTTCCAGAACATTGATCTGAAGGGAGGACTCTGTCGGAGTCCAGGTTCCCTGAGCCGAGTGGTGGAGGAAGACCGCTCCCCACCCTGACAGACTCGCGTCCGTCGTGACCACAGCCTCAGCTGGGGGCCGGAAGGATTTTTCCTCCGCCCAGGAAGTTGAAAGAAGACACCACTGAAGAGAGGTTTTGCTGCAAGGGAAGAGAGACGTTCTTGTCTAGGGACGTCGACCTCCTGTCCCATCTGCGGTGTCCGATAGAATCGGACGCAGACGAAACTGCGCAAGGGAACTGCCTCCCTTGCCGCCACCATCTTCCTTAGAAAGTGCATGAGGCGCCTCAAGGGGTGACTGGGCCCGAAGGAGAGATTGCACACCTGTCTGTAGTGAACGCTTACTATGCAGCAGAAGCTTCACTATCGCTGAGAGAGTATGAAACTCCATCCCGAGGCAAGTCATTGATTGGGTCGGTGTCAGTTTTGACCTTGGAAATTTGATGATCCACCCGAACCCCTGGATGGTCTCCAGAGCAATGGTCAGGTTGAGTTGACATGCCACCCTGTCTTGACTAGAAGATCGTCTAGGTAAGTGATCACCGAGTGGCCCTGTAGGACCGCCACCACTGCTGCCATGACCTTGGTGAAGATCCGTGGGGCTGTCGCCAGGCCGAATGGCAGTGCCACGAACTGAAGTGTTCGTCCCTGATGGCGAAACGCAGAAAGCGTTGAAGCTCGTGTGCGATCGGCACATGGAGATAAGCATCCTTGATGTCAATTGATGCTAGGAAGTCTCCTTGTGACATCGAGGCTTCAGAGTGTTCACCGCCTGAAAAAGTGCATCGGCTCGCTCGGGGGGCGGAGATGTTTTGAAGAAACTAGTCCGAGGACGAGAGCAGAGCTCTATCCTGTAACCTTGAGACAGAATGTCTCTCACCCATCGGTCTTGGACATGTGGCCACCAGGCGTCGCAAAAGCGGGAGAGCCTGCCACCGACCAAGGACGCGGTCTTGGTGAGGCCGAAGTCATGAGGAAGCCGCCTTGTGACTTAGACCGCCATGCAGAAGAGTTCCTCTAGCCCTCCTCTGACCTGTTGGACGTGGAGGAACGGAACTTTGCTGAGGACCGAAATGACCGAAACCTTTGGACTGGGGCAAGGACGATACCTTTCCCTTGGACTGTCTAGTAACTTCATCCAATTGCTCGCCAAACAAACGGTCGCCAGAAAATGGCAAACCGGTTAAGAACTTCTTGGAAGCAGAGCCTGCCTTCCATTCACGTAGCCACATGGCCCTGCAGACTGCCACCGATTTGGTGGATGCTACCGCTGTACGGCTCGCAGAGTCCAGGAACGGCGTTCATGGCGTAGAACAAAAAAACCTACGCCTGAGAAGTGAAGGACACAACCTGCGGGGCAGAGGTATGTGCAACCGCAATAATCTCAGCCAGAGAAGTTGAGATAGCTTGGAGTGCCCTCACGGCTGCGAAGGCTGGAGCAAAAGATGCGACTATGGCTTCATAGATGGATTTCATCATAAGCTTTATTTGCCTGTCAGTGTCATTCGTGAGAGATGGCATCTGCCACTAATATTACGGATCTAGCCGCCAGCCTAGAGACTGGAGAATCCACCCTGTGACACTGAGCCCAACCCTTAACAACGTCAGGGGGGAAAGGGCAACGCGTGTCAATAAGGCGCTTAGTAAGCGCTTGTCCGTAAAGTTCTGTGCTTCTGGACGGCCCCTCTGGAGTTAGAGTGATCGAAACCAGCACTCCTGATGAAGTCGGGGAAGGTTCCCAGCGGGCCCGCTTAGCCTATCAGAGGCCGCGGTCCGTGACGGAGTTCTCACCGTGGGATCTGGGTGTTACCCCAGGAGCCCCTTGTTGTACCGACCCAGAGGGACCCGGGAGCGATGAACTCACAGCTCCCTGGCCCTGTGTTATCGGTCTGGACTGCAAGGCTTCCAGTATCTTAGCAGACCCTCTGTCCATAGACTGAGTCCTGGAATGTGAAAGCTACTCAGAGATTTGCTGATTCCAACATGCAAACTCTGTCCCTGTCATCTGTGCAGTGGAAACCAGCGGTACCACCTGGCCGAGGGTCCCACCAGTGCCGAAGGCTCCGGCTGAGTGAGTGCCCTCGGGGCCAAGCATTGTACACAATGTGGAACCTGCCTGTAATATAGCCGCACAAGAGGTACAGGTTGTAAAATAAGCCAGTGCCTTGGCACCCTTACTCTTTAAGAGCAGACAACAGCATGTCGTCCGCAGAGTATTCAGTGAGGGTATACAGCCAAAAGCAAATAATGCTGCCGAACAGTGAGATCATATACCATATAAATAAACATATATATATACACTGCGGCACCAAGGGGGGTCAGCACCTGAAAACTGGTGCCCCCCAGTGCTCAGTGAGGGGGAAGGAGGATACCAACGTATGCTCCAGCCCTCCCTGCCGACGTCCAGTCGGCCGTCCCGTCGTTACCCCTGACTGGCAGGCCCGAGAACGGGAGTATATGGTACTAGGCCGCAAGAGCCGGGGACTAAATTTAAAAGCGCGGCCGGCAAACATGGCGCGGTCGGCGCGGTAGTCCCAGTCTCACAAACCACTCAGCAACCGCTGCGGCATTTGTAACACAGATGCTGCATGCACCGTCCCTCAGGGGACACAGAGTACCTTATGATGCAGGGCTCTGTCCCTGATGATGTTCAGTCTCCTGTCCGTCAGAATCCCCCAGGGGCTGCGGATGGAGCCCGGTCCCAGTGCATGGCGACCGGTTAGGATCCCCCTCTCCCAGAGCAGTGGGAAACCTTTGCAGATTCTGAGATCCTCCACCGGCAGAAATATAACAATGGCTGCCGGCGTTCCGAGGGGAGGAGAGAGCCGTGGGCGGAACCGCAAAAGTGCGGGAACCTGGTGGCCCATAGTGATCAGTGAGGGGGGCGGAGGACAGCGAAGTGTGCTCCAGCCCTCACTGTCGGCATCATACCGACCGTCCCGCCTTTCTCCCTGACTGGCAGGCTCAGGGGCGGGAGTTTAACCCACTAGGCCGCAAAAGCCGGGGACTAAAGTAAAGAACCGCGGCCGACAAACAGGCACGGTCGGCGCGGTAGTCCCAGACAAAAAATCCACACCGCAGTCGCAGCTGCGTCTGAGGCCAAGGTGCTTCATGCGCCGTCCCAACGGGGACACAGAGTACCTGTCGATGCAGGGCCATGTCCCTGACGATACTCCGTCTCCTGTCCAGCAGATTCCCCCAGGGGCTGCGGAGGGAGCCCGGTCCCAGTGGCTGGATGACCGGTTAGGATCCCACTTCCCCAGAGCCCCTAAGGGATGGGGAAGGAAAACGGCATGTGGCTCCGGCCTGTGTACCCGCAATGGGTACCTCAACCTTAACAACACCGCCGACTTAGTGGGGTGAGAAGGGAGCATGCCGGGGGCCCTGTTAGGGGCCCTCTTTTCTTCCATCCGATATAATCAGCAGCTGCTGCTGACTAAAATGTGGAGCATTGCGTGCATGTGTGCCTCCTTCAACACAAAGCATAAAAACTGATGAGCCCGTGATGCACGGGAGGGTGTATAGCAGAGGGGAGGGGTTACACTTTTTAAAGTGTAATACTTTGTGTGGCCTCCGGAGGCAGAAGCTATACACCCAATTGTCTGGGTCTCCCAATGGAGCGACAAAGAAATATATATATATGTATATATATATACATATATACACACACACTATTATATATATATCTAATATATGTAACATAATATATAATATTATAATATATTTATTAGCATATATATATACACACACACAATATTATATATATATATACACATATTTCTTTATTAATATATAAAAAATATAAATATATCTCATATTATAATATATTAGAATATATATATATATATATATATATATATATATATATATATATATATATATATATATATATATACATACACACATATATACACACATATACACACACACACACACACATATACATATACTATATTTTAGGGACAAAAGATGGAACAACCTCCTGAGCAATTATCCAGATGTAAATAGCCAAAAGTAAAAAGCAGACAGCGCTCCAAAAATTGTGAAAAGGAAAAAAGTGAACTTTTTATTAGCCCATATGGCGTGGCAATATCTGGATCTACAGAACCTTTTTTATGTAGCATTTTACTTGTATAAGTTTGTTTTTTGTTTTATGTAGAATTGTATTCATGTAGAATTTTATTTATATACCTGTATTTTAAAGATTACATATCTGCATTTTCATTGCATTTTTTAATTTAGTTTCATCACAAAACAGCAAGCAAGTCCTGATGCCAGCAAAATGAATGAGGATCCTGAGGTTTTGTGCACACGTTGAGGATTTTTTCCCCTTGCAGATTTGGTGTGGCAAACAGCGTGTCAATTCTTTGTGGTTTTTCCAGCGTTTTTCAGCATTGAAAAAAACGCAACAAAAAACATGTTTTCTTCGGCGCTCCATTGGGAGACCCAGACGATTGGGTGTATAGCTACTGCCTCCGGAGGCCACACAAAGCATTACACTAAAAAGTGTAAGGCCCCTCCCCTTCTGGCTATACACCCCCAGTGGGATCACTGGCTCACCAGTTTTTCTGCTTTGTGCGAAGGAGGTCAGACATCCACGCATAGCTCCACTGTTTAGTCAGCAGTAGCTGCTGACTATATCGGATGGAAGAAAAGAGGGCCCATATAGGGTCCCCAGCATGCTCCCTTCTCACCCCGCTGGTGGTTTGTAAGGTTGAGGTACCTATTGCTGGTACGGCGGCTGGAGCCCACATGCTGTTTTCCTTCCACATCCCCCTGAGGGGCTCTGAGGAAGTGGGATCTTACCGGCCCCAAAGCCCTGAGGCCGGGCTCCATCCACAGACCCATTGAACCTGCTGGATACGGAGCTGGGTACCGTTCAGGGACATGGCCCTGCACCATTCAGGTACTCTGTGTCCCCGTACACACAGGCACAGCACACTCCAGACTTGCTGGGTGTGCTAGTGCGCCGGGGACAGTAAAGGGTTACAGTCACTGCAGCCTAGCTGAGTGACTTTATGTATGGGGAACTACCGCGCCGGACGCTCCGGGAGCGGCGGCGCGGCTGGGACTTGTAGTGCGCCGGGGACTTAGCGCCGACCGCGCTTTTACGGCGGCGGCGCTTATAAATCCAGTCCCCGGCTTTTGCGGCCTAGCTCCGCTTCGTTCCCGCCCCCACCCTGTCAATCAGGGTAGGGGAGAGACGCTGTACAATCAGCAGCGCCGAGGGCTGGAGCCTTATTTACATGCTCCAGCCCTCTCACTGGACACTGTGGGACGCCGGTTTCCCGCTCTGACTTGGGGCACGCCCACGGCCCGCCCCTACTCATACGAGCAGGAGAAGGACGCCGGCAGCCATTACTGCAGTCCGAGCTGAGACAACGGACTCTGGGCAACCAGGCACAGGACTAGGGCGACCACACACCCGCTTATAGGCGGGCGGTAAGCGGCACCTGAAGTGCTGACCCCACTAAATACCGCAGTTGTCCATTTGTATTTTATGCTTACACTGCATAGGTCGCTATTTTTGGCTATATGCCCTCTTAGATGGCGACACATCAGCAGCAGGAAAGCAGGGGTGCTAAGGCACAGGCTTTCTATGCTGCTTGTATTGCATGTACTGAAGTGTTCATGTGTATTATGCTTGTATGCTATACACTGCACTGTACGGTCGCTAGTCTTGGCTATTTTCGCCTAGAATGACTAGACTACAGCAGCAGAAAAGCAAAGGTGCTGAGGCACAGGTTTTTTCTATGCTGCTTGTATTGCAGGGGTTGCAGTGTTCATTTGTACTTATGCTTGTATGCTATACATTGCACTGTATGGTCGCTATTCTGGGCTATATTCCCCTAGATGGCTAGTCTACAGCAGCAGGAAAGCAGGGGTGCCAAGGCACAGGCTTTCTAGGCTGCTTGTATTGCATGTGCTGCAGTGTTCATTTGTACTTTATGCTTGTATACTATACATTGCACTGTACGGTCGCCATTCTTGGCTCTATATCCTAGATGGCTAGTCGGCAGCAGCATATAAGCAACACAGGCTTTCGATGCTGTTTTTACTGCATGTGATACTGTTCCACGGCACTGAACCCCATTGTGTGCAATGCTCCCCTGTAGCACTTGGTCAGCCGGGGTCTCTACTAGACGTGGCCAAAGGAACCGCCTGTTAACCCTGTCCAAGGACAGGGACGGAGTTGCAATGGGATAGAGACTTGCAGTCTGGACAGGCCATGGGCAATCTGGATCAGTGCTCCCTGGCCACCCTCATTTGGAATAAAATCGGTGCTCCGGGGGGGGTCCCAGGAGGCTCTCTGTATGATGAGGCAGACGTAGCTCATCAGGACTTTGATCCTGACACCGCTCTCAATCCGGATACACCGGATGGTGACGCCATAAGGAATGATCCTATAGCGTCCATCAATGGAATGTTGGATCTTTCTCCCTCAGCTCCCCCAGCGGAGGAGTCAGCTCACAGCAGGAGAAGTCCCATTTCAGTAGCTCAAACGTATATTGAGTATTTTTCTGGCCACGCTGACTTCAGAGAAGCAGTCCAGGAACACCACGCTTACCAGATAAGCGTTTTTCTCCAAACGTATTAAGGATACACGTTATCCCTTTCCCCCTGACGTGGTCAAGCGCTGGACCCAGGGTCCAAAGGTGGATTCTCCAATCTCCAGGCTTGCGGCTAGAGCCATAGTTGCAGTGGAGATGGGACTTCACTTAAAGATGCCATTGTCTGACAGATGGACTCTTGGTTGAAATCTGTCTATGAGGCTATCGGCGTGTCGGTTGCTCCGGCATTCACAGCCGTATGGGCACCCTAAGCTTCAGCTGTTCTTGCGCAGCTGGTCTTGAGCATATGTACATCTGTGCCGCAGGGGCGTCCGTAACCTCGCAATGTCTGCATTGCGACTTACCCTATTAATGCTGTCCTGGAAGGACAGTCGAGGTTTCGGTCCTTCCCAAACTCGGGCAGGTCCCAATTGTCCTCGTCCAAAAGGGCTGAAAAGCCTCAGAGGGGCTCAGCTTCCGGCCGGGCTCAATCACGCCCAAGGAAGGCAGACGGAGAAACCGCTACCAAGGCGGTCTCCTCATGACTCTCAGCTCTCTCATCTCTCCGCATCCGCGGTTGATGGCAGACTCGCTCGCCTTTGGCGACATTTAGCTGCCACAGGTCACAGACCGGTGGGTGAGGGACATTGTGCCCACGTGCACAGGACAGAGTTCTGTTCTCGTCCTCCGACTCGATTCTTCAGACCGTCCCCACCTCCCCACCGAGCCGATGCTCTTCTGCAGGCAGAAGGAGTGGTAATCCCTGTTCCTCTTCAGGAACAAGACGCGGTTTTCCTCCAATCTGGTTGTGGTGCCAAAAAAGGATGGCTTTTTCCGTTCCGTGCTGGACCTAAAACTGCTCAACAAGCACGTGGAGGCCAGGCGGTTCCGGATGAAACCCTCCGCTCCGTCATTGCCTCAATGTCTCAAGGAAATTTCCTAGCATCAATTGACATCAAAGATGCTTATCTCCACGTGCCGATTGCTACAGAGCACCAATGTTTTCTACGACCATCTTCAGTTCGTAGCCCTGCCATTCGGTCTGGCGACAGCCCCACGGGTGTTCACCAAGGTCATGGCGGCAAGGGTAGCAGTCTTGCACTCACAGGGACACTCTGTGATCCCTTACTTGGACGATCTACTTGGCAAGGCACCCTCTCAAGAGGCATGCCAACTCAGCCTGAATGTTGCGCTGGAGACTCTCCAGACGTTCGGGTGGATCATCAACTTCTCAAAGTCAAACCTGTCACCGACCCAATCACTAACGTATCTTGGCATGGAGTTTCATACTCTCTCAGCGATAGTGAAGCTTCCGCTGTACAAGCAGCGGTCACTACAGACTGGGGTGCAGACTCTCCTTCAAGGTCAGTCTTACTCCTTAAGCCGCCTCATGCACTTCCTCGGGAAGATGGTGGCGGCAATGGAAGCGGTTCCGTTTACGCAGTTTCATCTGCGTCCACTTCAATGGGACATTCTCCGCCAATGGGACGGGAAGTCAACATCCCTGAACAGGAAAGTATCCCTTTCACAGACGGCCAAGGACTCTCTGCAATGGTGGCTTCTTCCCACCTCATTATCACAGGGAAGATCCTTCCTACCACCGTCTTGGGCGGTGGTCACGACAGACGCGAGTCTGTCAGGGTGGGGAGCAGTTTTTCTCCACCACAGGGCTCAGGGTACGTGGACTCAGCAGGAGTCCACCCTTCAGATCAATGTTCTGGAAATCAGAGCAGTGTATCTTGCCCTACTAGCCTTCCAGCAGTGGCTGGAAGGAAGGCAGATCCGAATTCAGTCGGACAACTCCACAGCGGTGGCATACATCAACCACCAAGGGGGGACACGCAGTCGGCAAGCCTTCCAGGCAGTCCGGCGGATTCTGATGTGGGTGGAAGCCACGGCCTCCACCATATCCGCAGTTCACATCCCCGGCGTAGAAAATTGGGAAGCAGACTTCCTCAGTCGCCAGGGCATGGACGCAGGGGAATGGTCCTTTCACCCGGACGTGTTTCAGGAAATCTGTCGCCGATGGGGAAGGCCGGACGTCGACCTAATGGCGTCCCGGCACAACAACAAGGTCCCAACCTTCATGGCACGGTCTCGCGATCAAAGAGCTCTGGCGGCAGACGCCCTAGTGCAAGATTGGTCGCAGTTCCGGCTCCCTTATGTGTTTCCACCTCTGGCACTCTTGCTCAGAGTGCTACGCAAGATCAGATCCGATTGCAGCCGCGTCATACTCGTCGCCCCAGACTGGCCGAGGAGGGCGTGGTATCCGGATCTGTGGCATCTCACGGTCGGCCAACCGTGGGCACTACCAGACCGTCCAGACTTGCTGTCCCAAGGGCCGTTTTTTCCATCGGAATTCTGCGGCCCTGAACCTGACTGTGTGGCCATTGAGTCCTGGATCCTAGCGTCTTCAGGATTATCCCAAGGGGTCGTTGCCACCATGAGACAGGCTAGGAAGCCCACGTCCGCTAAAATCTACCACAGAACGTGGACGATATTCTTATCCTGGTGCTCTGCTCAGGGAGTGTCTCCCTGGCCATTTGCATTGCCTACCTTTCTATCTTTCCTGCAATCTGGGTTAGAAAAAGGTTTGTCGCTCGGCTCCCTTAAAAGGTCAAGTCTCGGCGCTATCCGTATTTTTTCAGAGGCGTTTGGCACGCCTTCCTAAGGTGCGCACGTTCCTACAGGGGGTTTGCCATATCGGACCCCCGTACAAGCGGCCGTTAGATCCATGGGATCTGAACAGGGTACTAGTTGCCCTCCAGAAGCCGCCCTTCGAGCCTCTGAGGGAGGTTCCACTTTCTAGACTACAGAAAGTGGCTTTTCTGGTAGCGATCACATCTCTTCGGAGAGTGTCTGAGCTGGCAGTGCTGTCATCTAAGGCTCCCTTCCTGGTCTTCCACCAGGACAAGGTAGTGCTGCGCCCCATTCAGGAGTTTCTCCCGAAGGTGGTATCCTCTTTTCATCTTAATCAGGATATCTCTTTGCCTTCGTTTTGTCCTCATGCAGTTCATCGGTATGAGAAGGATTTACATTTGTTAGATCTGGTGAGAGCACTCAGAATCTACATTCCCCGCACGGCGCCCTTGCGCCGTCCGGATGCACTCTTTGTCCTTGTCGCTGGTAAGCGCAAAGGGTCGCAGGCTTCTAAGGCCACCCTGGCTCGATGGATCAAAGAACCAATTCTTGAAGCCTACCGTTCTGCTGGGCTTCCGGTTCCATCAGGGCTGAAGGCCCATTCTACCAGAGCCGTGGGTGCGTCCTGGGCATTGCGACACCAGGCTACGGCTCAACAGGTGTGCCAGGCAGCTACCTGGTCGAGTCTGCACACTTTCACCAAACATTATCAGGTGCATACCTATGCTTCGGCGGACGCCAGCCTAGGTAGAAGAGTCCTGCTGGCGGCAGTTGCCTCCCTATAGGGGAGGGCTGTCTTGCAGCTCTATCATGAGGTATTCTTTACCCACCCAGGGACAGCTTTTGGACGTCCCAATCGTCTGGGTCTCCCAATGGAGCGCCGAAGAAGAAGGGAATTTTGTTACTTACCGTAAATTCCTTTTCTTCTAGCTCCTATTGGGAGACCCAGCACCCGCCCTGTTGTCCTTCGGGATTTTTGGGTTTTTTTCGGGTACACATGTTGTTCATGTTGAACGGTTTTTCAGTTCTCCGATGTTACTCGGAGTGAATTTGTTTAAACCAGTTATGGGCTTTCCTCCTTCTTGCTTTGGCACTAAAACTGGTGAGCCAGTGATCCCACTGGGGGTGTATAGCCAGAAGGGGAGGGGCCTTACACTTTTTAGTGTAATGCTTTGTGTGGCCTCCGGAGGCAGTAGCTATACACCCAATCGTCTGGGTCTCCCAATAGGAGCTAGAAGAAAAGGAATTTACGGTAAGTAACAAAATTCCCTTCTTTGTGCTGTGTTTTTCCAGACAACAGATGCACTAATGGTACAGAAATTTCTGCAACCAAATACTCCACGTGCGCACATACCCTAAAGCACAGCTTGACCCACCCAGGTTTGGACAACAGAAAATAGGAAAAAAATATCAATATTAAAACTACCATGGTGATATAAAGATGTGGAGGGGTAATGTCACTAACGTTGGGGGTCTGCAGTTGTGCTCATTTCTTGGTGCTCTAGAGAAGAAGAATGTATAACCGTATTTTTCGGACTATAAGACGCACTTTTTTCCCCAAAAAATTTGGGGGGAAAGTGGAGGGTTCGTCTTATAGTCTGATGGCTGCGGGGAAGGGGGGTGCAGTGGTGGTGGAGCGTGTCATCAGAGGCAGGAGAAGGAAGCGTGGGACCGCTCATTTCATATGTACGTGTGGCGCCCCTGTGGTTAGGCGCTACAGGGGAATGCAGCACCTTAACAGCAAGGTGCAGTGCTCTTTGGTCACAGGTGAAAGAGAGAGGAAATGCAGAGTCTTATATTAGATTGAGTAACATTGACTCAGCAGCCCCTACCTCCATATTCCTGGGTCTGTTTATACAGTAGGTCCATAGGGGGGTGGAGCCTAGCTGAGCGTGAGACGCAACGTGGTTGTCAGGACGACTGGGTGACAGTTAGTCAAGTAAGGAGTGACAAGAAGAGACGAGAGTAAATTGATGACTGAAAGAAGGGCTAGAAATAACATAGGCCCAACGTCCTGAGCGAGGGTAGCCCAAAAGAAAAGAAAGGCACAGGAAAAGGGGTAACCCAGACGGAAGGGGGACGCTTTAGGTCTGGCGAGAGCCGGCTGAAGAGTTCAGGTCGACACCGGTATAACGGGACCGAGGAGGTTTGTCAGGTTTATCCCCAAACCATTGACCGTTAACCTGGGATCCTAAATAAGAGGAGGCCCGGTACCCATCAAGAGTCTGACTACTAACCCCAAGCTGAGTCCACGACGCTGTTGCGGGATAGATAAACAAACCGTGCAGCATCAGACCCCTGGGAAAACCAGTGACGAGACTAACGAGTGGGTTAAAGAGGGAGTCACAGAGCCCTCAGAGCAGAGACCGAGAAAGAGACATAGTAAGGTTACCTCAGAGAGAGACTCTGTCATCAAATCTCCTCTGAAACTTGTGACCATCGGCCTTCTGGTAACCGAACTGTTTCTGTGTACTGTGCAAAACAAACTAGATGCTAGTAAAAAGGACTGGTTTGAGCTGATGTGGACTCGGCGTGTCATCTCTCCGCCGTTCTACAGGACCCCTCAGAGAAGAAGGCAGCCATCACCGCTCGGTCGCTTCCCTCCTGGTCAGTGACCCTCCGCCCTGAGGTAAGAAATCTCCACCTGTGGGGAGCTGAGAGATCTTAAGCTGCCGTCACCATCGCCTCAGAGGCCGGCCGCGGGCAGCGCTGGTGTATCCCGCTTACCAGACACCACAGGTGGCGTCACGTATATCCCCAAAATCATCCCTGTACCCCATTCCACAGCCACAGAGTGAGCGCCCAGGGCACGAAGCCGGGACCGACCACCTGTGATAACGCCATCGAGAGTAAAGTATCCGTAGTCCCGGCGCCAGAGTAACCCCCTACCGAAAACCCTGATGGTCGACTCACATGCATCCAGACGTAAATCATCTCCCAGCCCCGAAGCCGGCGCTGACAGGTGGGCGGGATGATGGGCGGGGGATGCGCGCATAGTAAAGAGCCAGCCGGCTGATGTGTGTGCAGAGCGGTGCGCACAGCGATGACGTCATTGTTGTGCGCACGGCTCCACACAGATCAGCGGCGCTGCTGCTGGCACAGACAGGAAGACGAGAGAAGCTGCGTGGAGCGAGGAAAAAGAGAATTTTGTTTACTTACCGTAAATTCTTTTTCTTATAGTTCCGACATGGGAGACCCAGACCATGGGTGTATAACTTCTGCCTCCGGAGGACACACAAAGTACTACACTAAAAGTGTAGCTCCTCCCTCCGAGCATATACACCCCCCGGATGACAAATCCAACCAGTTTAGTGCAAAAGCTGAAGGAGGACATCCACCCATAAGTAGAGGAAGAGTAAAAAATCCGGTAACCGGAACCTCTGTCTACAACAACTGCCAACAGGCAACAGGGAGGGTGCTGGGTCTCCCATGTCGGAACTATAAGAAAAAGAATTTACGGTAAGTAAACAAAATTCTCTTTTTCTTCATCGTTCCTTATGGGAGACCCAGACCATGGGACATTCCAAAGCAGTCCATGGGTGGGAAATAAACAGAAACTGAGAAGTAGGCAAAACCTAACTTCACAAATGGGCGACAGCCGCCCGAAGGATGCGTCTGCCCAAGCTCGCATCTGCCGAAGCATGAGCATGCACTTGGTAGTGCCTCGAAAAGGTGTGCAGACTAGACCAAGTGGCAGCCTGACAGACCTGCTGAGCCGTAGCCTGGTGCCTGAAAGCCCAAGAGGCACCGACAGCTCCGGTCGAGTGCGCCTTGAACCCCAGCGGGGGAGGCACCTGAGAACATTGGTAGGCATCTGATATGGCCGACATAATCCAACGAGCTAGGGTCGGTTTAGAAGCCGAGAGACCCTTGCGCTGATCTGTGGTCAGCACAAAAAGAGAGGTGCACCGCCTAAGAACGGCGGTGCGTGACACATAGATCCGGAGCGTCCGCACCAAATCTAAAGCATTGCAACGCTTTCTCAAAGCAATGCACAGGGCCCGAACAAAGGGAAGACAATGAAATGTCCTGGTTAAGGTGGAAAGGAGATACCACCTTAGGGAGAAAACCCCGGAGTCGGACGGAGAACCACCTTGTCTTGGTGAAAAAACCAAAAAGGGTGACTCCGAAGAGAGCACAGTCAAATCAGAGACTCTCTTGAGAGAAGTTAAGCCCACCAGAAAGGCCACTTTATGTGAAAGACGAAACAATGAAACCTCCCTAAGAGGCTGAAAGGGGGGTTTCAGTAAGACCGTGAAGACCAGATTAAGGTCCCAGGGATCCAGAGGCCGCCGGTAAGGCGGAATGATGTAAGATGCGCCCTGCATGAAGGTGCGCACCTGGGCCAGTCGGGCGATACGCCTCTGGAACAACACTGATAGAGCCGAGACCTGTCCCTTGAGGGAATTGAGGGAGAGTCCTAGCTGCAGACCGGACTGTAGAAAGGACAGGATGGTCGGCAAGGAAAAAGGCTAAGGAGCATGGCCGGAAGAGCGACACCAGGACAGGAAAATTCTCCAAGTCCTGTGGTAAATCCTGGCCGAGGAAGACTTCCGAGCCTGAGTCATAGTGGAGATGACCTCGGAAGGAATGCCTGAAGCCGTAAGGATCCAGGACCCAAGAGTCACGCCGTCAATCTGAGAGCCACAGAATTCTGGCGGAAAAACGGACCTTGTGAGAGAAGGTCTGGGCGGTCCGGGAGATGCCACGGCATTTCTACGGACAGACGGAGCAGGTCTGGGAACCAAGCTCGCTTGGGCCGGTCTGGGGTGATGAGTATGACCCGACGGCCCTCCATTCTGATCTTGCGCAGGACTCTGGGCAAGAGGGGAAAAACACGTAGGTCAGACGGAACTGGGACCAATCCTGAACCAGCGCGTCCGCCGCCAAGGCCTGAGGATCGTGGGAGCGAGCCACGTAAACCGGAACCTTGTTGTTGTGCCGGGATGCCATTAGATAACTTCCGGAGTGCCCCACTTGCGGCAGATTGGGAACACTGCCGGACGCAGGGCCCACTCGCCGCTGTCCACGGTTTGACGGCTGAGATAATCTGCCTCCCAGTGTTCTACGCCTGGGATGGGGACTGCGGAATGCGATGAATTTCCAACAGGGCTAGGCGGCTGCGAGTCCCCCCCTGGTGATTGATGTAGGCAACTGCTGTCGCGTTGTCTGACTGCACTCGAATGTGCTTGCCCACCGACCGGTGGTGAAAAGCTACGAGAGTTAGGAGCACAGCTCTGATTTCCAGCACATTGATCGAGAGGGCTGATTCGGACGGAGTCCAAGTGCCCTGTGCTCGGTGGTGGAGAAACACTGCTCCCCAGCCGGATAGACTGGCATCCGTGGTGAGAATTACCCGGGACGGGGCCAGAAAGGAGCGTCCCCGGAACAGAGAGAGGGGCCTTAGCCACCACTAAAGGGAGCTCCTAGTCTGTGGCGACAGAGCCACCAGCTTGTGCAAGGAAGAGGGCCGCTTGTCCCAACAGCGGAGAATGTCCAGCTGCAGGGGACGCAGATGGAACTGGCAAAGGGAACCGCTTCCATTGACGCCACCATCTGACCCAGCACCTGCATGAGGTGCCTGATGGAATGACGGGGGAGCCTCAGCAGAGAGCGAACCGCCAGATGGAGGGACTGCTGTTTGACTAAGGGCAGCTTCACAAGTGCCAGCAGAGTCTCGAATTGCATCCCTAGGTACGTAAGTTCCTGGGTCGGGGTCAGAGTGGACTTGTAGCGAGAGTGAGCGCGACACTCCGCTGACAGTCTGCACTGGATGAAGCCTTAACTAGAAGGTCGTCCCGGAAACGAATCACTGCCAACCCCTGGAGGTGCAGAACCGCAACCACTGCTGCCGTGTGAATACACGAGGGGCCGTGGCTAACCCGAAGGGGAGAGCCACGAATTGGAAATGTCCCTCTCCGATTACCAAACGTAGCCAACGCTGGTGTGAAACTGCGATTGGCACATGCAGATAGACATCTCTGATGTCGATGGCTGCTAAGAAATCTCCTAGGGTCATTGACTGATCGCAGAGACTCCATGCAAAAAAGCCGCACCTGAACATGCTTGTTGAGAAGCTTGAGATCCAGGTCGGAAGGCACCGTCCTTTTCGGGGACTAGGAAGAGATTTGAGTAGAAATCTCAGAACCGTTCCCAGTCGGGAACTGGTACAATTACTCCATTGGCCTGCAAGAATGCCCCGGCCTGAGAGAAGGCGGCGGCCTTGGAGCAGGGGGGAGGTGACAGAAAAAAAATCTGTTTGGCGGGCTGGATAGAATTCCATTCTGTAGCCGTGGGGATGGTATCTCACACCCACTGATCGAAGACGTGTTGGAACCACACGTCGCCCAAGCTTAAATTATCATCGGCTCTGTATTTTCGGGGCGGCCGGGACTCGAACTCGTGGAGCTGTGAGTTCATTGTTTCAAAGGCAGCAGCTTTACCACTGAGCTACTGCCTCTATTTGGGAGAGCCTGAAACCGACCAAGGCCGTTGCTGGCGCGGCCAGATAATCAAGAGGAGGCTGCCTTGGAGGCAGCAGCTCCTGCGGACTTCTGAGGACGCGGCTTCATGCGCCAGTTGGTTTACGGACCCTGGCTGAGTTAGTGGACGAGGCCTAGGGCTTAGAGGACGACCAGCTAGAGGGACGAAGGAACGAAACCTCGACTGGTTCCTGTCCTGGGGGTTTGTGGCATGGAAGTACTCTTCCTGCCAAAAGCTTCCTTAATAATTTCATCCAGCTGTTCCCGAATAGACTGGTCCCAGCAAAAGGGAGCCCAGCAAGGAACTTCGTAAGAAGCATCTGCCTTCCACTCTCGAAGCCACAGGAGCCTGCGGATAGCGAGGGAAGTAGCCGAGGCCACCGCAGTGCGGTGACAGTCTCCAGCATGGCAGACATGGCATAGGATGAAAAGACTAAAGCCTGGAAGTTAAGGCAACCATTTCGGGCATAGAGTCCCTGGTGAGGGAATGCATCTCCTCCAGAGAAGCAGAGATGGCTTTGAGAGCCCGCACTGCTGCAAAAGATGGGGAGAACGAGGCCCCTGCCGCCTCATATTTAGGTTTGGCCAGAAGGTCAACCTGGCGGACAGTGGGATCCTTAGAGAGGTGCCGTCAGCCTCTGATACAACTGTCCGGGCTGAAAGTCTAGACACCGGAGGGTCCACCCTTGGTGAATGAGCCCACTCCTTGACCACCTCTGGTGGAAGGGGGAAACAGTCATGAGAACCACGCTTTGGGAAGCGTCTGTCAGGACGGGCTCTGGGCTTGGTCACAGTGGCCTGAAAACTGGAGTGGTTAAGGAACACACTCCTTGTTCTCTTAAGGTATACTGATGCTTTTCTGCCAGAGGGGGTTGCTCCCCTGATACAGGCGGATTGAGGTCCAGTACAAATATAATGGACGCAATCAAATCATTAGCATCTGCGTCACCTTCGGACAGATCAATGGTACATGAAGTAGCGTCCGAGCCCCTAGTAAAGGCATCCCCCTCGTCCTGCAAGTCAGCTCGTGAATCAGAGCTGCGGGACAAGGAAGGAAGGGGAACCTGCGTCTCCGTTTTAGGAGGACGGGGTCTGAGACCAGATGAAGAATCCTCTGTGAGCCTTGCTGAGCAAGCCGTGGCAGCAGAAGCGCCCTGAGAAGGGGGCTGATGCATGGTCAGCAGAGTCCGGGACAGCTGTCCCCTGGAGAGAGGGATTCTACCCAAACCGGGGGTTCAGCCACCAGAGCCGGAACAGCCGGAGGGACCACTGATTAGCTTCCAGGCTGAGGGACCACTATGTTAGAGCAAGCATCACAATGTGGTTATGTGCTCGGTACAGGCAGTACGAGTCTACATGCAGTGCATATTAAGAACAGCCTTGCTCTGATGTGAGACATGCTGCAGAAGTGGGGGTTCTGTCCAGAATGACCCCCAGCAGAGAAGAAGCATCTGCCTTCCACTCTGTGTATAAGCAACTGCACAACCGGAGGTTGTGATTTGCCAGACTGTTTAACATAGAGACATCTCTGTGCCCTCTAGATCCCCCAGCCCAGGCCCCCATTTGTCACAATGTGGAATGCAGCATTGAGAACGCTGATAAAATGGCGCCGGAGCGAGGAGAGGGGGCGGGGCCTACTCTGAGAGCTGGATCCGGAGGGCAAATGAGGTATACAGGGGAGGGAATCTTTCCTCAGTGAGGAGCGTCCCCCCCTGTGCTCAACAGCCGCTGGGCGGAGCCACACTGTCCCACTGCACTGACTGACATGCAGGGGCACTGAAACCGAAAGTAGGCCGCAACTGAAGCCGGGGCCTCGATTTTTACATGCGGCCGACGAGCAGGCACCCTCGGCGCGGTTCTCAGGAAAAACCCAGAGAACCGGCCGGAAATCACAGCAAAGTTAACAAACACACTCCCCCCTCAATAAATGTACAAGGGACCCCTGAATAACGTCTCAATACTTAGCTTATGAGACGCAGGGCCATGTCCCTGGGGGGGGGGTAAACGCTCCGTCCGGCAGGATCCTGACAGGGCTGCGGATGGAGACCGGTCTCCTGCAAGCAGAGAGAACCGTGATGGCTCCCACTTCAAGCCAGAGCCCCAGGGGATGGTGAAGGAGCGCGGCATGTGAAGGCTCCAGCCTTGTAAAGTCAACCTTAACAGCACCGCCGACACAGTGGGGTGAGAAGGGACATGCCAGGAGTCCAGACTGGACCCGCTTTTCTTCCAAATCTTTGAAATCAAAAAATTAAAAATCAAAAATCAGAAAATGCATGTGTGTGTGTGACCTCCTGAACACAAAGCATTGAACTGGTTGGATTTGTCATCCGGGGGGTGTATATGCTCGGAGGGAGGAGCTACACTTTTAGTGTAGTACTTTGTGTGTCCTCCGGAGGCAGAAGCTATACACCCATGGTCTGGGTCTCCCATAAGGAACGATGAAGAAAGAGAAGTATAAACATTTATATTTTTATGTGTGCCACAGAATGCGGGCCATATACCAGGATGGGAGCACATACCAGGATGGGGGTATTTATCATGATGGGAGCACATACCAGGATGGGAGCACATTCCAGGATGGGGGTATTTATCATGATGGGAGCACATACCAGGATGGGAGCACATTCCAGGATGGGGGTATTTATCATGATGGGAGCACATACCAGGATGGGGGTATTTATCATGATGGGAGCACATACCAGGATGGGAGCACATTCCAGGAAGGGGGTATTTACCAGGATGGGGGTATTTATCATGATGGGAGCACATACCAGGATGGGGGTATTTATCATGATGGGAGCACATTCCAGGATGGGGGTACTTATCATGATGGGAGCACATACCAGGATGGGAGCACATTCCAGGATGGGGGTATTTATCAGGATGGGAGCACATACCAGGATGGGAGCACATTCCAGGAAGGGGGTATTTACCAGGATGGGGGTATTTATCATGATGGGAGCACATACCAGGATGGGGGTATTTATCATGATGGGAGCACATTCCAGGATGGGGGTATTTATCATGATGGGAGCACATTCCAGGATGGGGGTATTTATCAGGATGGGGGACATATATACAAGGATGGGTATCATATGCAAGGCAGGAGGATCATTACCAGGATGGGGTACCTTAGTGGAGAATTTTGAGACATTACCCCCATCACAGTGTCAGCAGCAGATCCTCGCCCCATAACAGTGCGTCATGACCACATTTTTTGCTTAAAATTGTGTTTTCCCATTTTCCTCCTCTAAAACCAGGGTGCGTCTTAAGGTTGCTTTACATGGTACGACAGATTGTGCGATTTCACAATCGATCGTACCCGCCCCCGTCCTTTTTGCGTCACGGGCAAATCTCTGCCCATGTCGCACAAAGTCGGTAACCCCCGTCACACATACTTACCTCTCGTGCGACCTCGCTGTGGGCGGCGAACGTCCACTTCCTGGAGTGGGAGGAACGTTCGGCGTCACAGTGACGTCACACGGCCGCCGGCCAATGGAAGCGGAGGGGCGGAGATGAGCGGGACGTAAACATCCCGCCTACCTCCTTCCTTCACATAGCCGGCGGCGGCGGCCGCGTGACGCAGGTGAGCTGCTGTTCATCGTTCCCGGGGTGTCACACGGAGCGACGTGTGCTACCCCGGAAACGATGAACAACTAAATTAAATGATATTATGGAACCTAGCGAGCAGTACACGACTCACGATTTGTGAGCGATACTGCGTCGCTAGGAGGTGTCACACAGGCCGGCATCGCCAGCGATGCCGGATGTGCGTCACAAAAACCGTGACCCCGACGATCTATCGCACGATAGATTGTCTGGTGTAAAGCAGCCTTTATAGTCCGAAAAATACGATATACCAAACTGGACAGTAGGGCTGTTTTGCAGGTTATTTTGATTGCGGGCACTGTGCTGCTGTTCTGTACACAGCATTGTGGTTGGGAGAATTTGTAACTCAGCGCTTCCCCAGTGGTGCAGACCCTCCATTCTCAGGATAGGTGGGGGTCCCAAAGATCAGTCCTCCATCCATCACAAAGTGATGGCATAAACTAGCAACACACCATCAATTTTTCCAGATAGGAATACCCCTTTAAATAAGTTGGCAAATTTCTAATATGCCGTAAACCTGTGTGCTTTCGTGCCAATCTCACTGCACGCTTTGCTGGTTATCCTTGCTGCGGAGATATCCAGATAGCCAAGTCTGGATGCAAAACAAATGTTCTAAACCCCTGACAGGAAGCGAAGTGATGAAAACGAAGAGTAATTGTTACAAAAAGTTTGTTAGAAAGAAGACAGACATTTACAATACCGGGAGCCGGTGAGTTTTATAGACAATCCTTATAGATCAATGAAAACCATAAATAATAATAACGCTGTAACTGGAAAACGAAGCTCGCCGTGCTCTTACCCATCGAGATGTGGCGCCGGTTTGGTGGTTCTGCTCCGACAATGGGAAAAAAAAAAAATAAAAAATTAGAACTGGTTACAAAAGTAAATGTGTCTTTTAGAAAGGTGAAATAATGAGGATTCACAGATGTTCAATGTTCTCTAAATGTTCTATAAAGAACAACTTCTTACAAAAATAAGACAATAGAATTATAATCATGCAAATGAGGCAATTCCCCCCCCTCTTCCAGGAGCCGGTTATTATTTTTTCTACTGATAGCGCCGTCTGAAGGTTTCTTTTTTTTTTTCTATTTTTTGAAGAAGACCATTTATTTTGAAAGGGAACCCGACAGTCAGCATTTATCAGAACGTGGTGGGAAGGTTTCAGCGAGGTATGATCAATTTTGAGATAAACATAAAGTAAAAACCACCGGAGACCCAACTGCCAGATTAGTCTCCCATACGACTCAGTCCCCGCCTGCAGCCCTAACAGGGACAGGGACCAAACGTATTGTAGTTTTTTTTTTTTTTTAAATATTAGAAAGGGAACCTGTCACCAGATTTGGGGCCTATAAGCTGCGGCCACCACCAGTGAGCTCTTATATACAGTATTCTAACATGCTGTATATAAGAGCCCAGGCCGCTGTGTAGAACATAAAAATCACTTAGTAATACTCACCTAAACGGTCAGTACGGTGCAAATGGGTCGGATGGGTGTCTCCATTCTCTTTGTGCGGCGCCTCCTCTTTCGGCCATCTTTGTCCTCTTTCTTCTGAAGCCAGGGTGCATGATGCGTCCTACGTCATGCACACGAGCCAGCATTGAGGTCCTGCGCAGGACCTGAAAGCCGGCAAATGTTACGCTTTTTTTCTCAGGCGAAATCGCACAGAGAAAGCAATTGGAGCATGCTGTGGGTGTATACGAGAGCCGTATTCACTCGCACCCATACAAGTCTATGGGTGCGTGTGAAACATTGGACTGCACTCGGCCGACATCCGAGTGCAGTGCGATATACTCATAGGGTGGCGATGCAATGGAAGAGAAGTAGAGATTAATCTCTCCCTCTCCTCCGCAGCTGTGATCCGATCATGACATTCGTAATCACATTCGCAGCAGTATGGGAGCCGAATCATTTGCTCTCGCACCGGATGCCCTACTCTCGTTTGGCCCCAGCCTTAGGGGACTTAACCGTGTAAGGCTATGTGCACATTGTGCATTTTTTTGCTCATTTTTTTTCTTGCAGCTTTTCAGTAATCTGCATGGAAATCCTGATGCCAGCAAAGTCTATAAGAATTGTGAAGTGTAGTGCACACTTTCAGGATTTTTTTCGTCCTGAAAATAATCTGCAGGATGTCAATTTTTTTTTTTTTGCATTTTATCCTGTGTTTTCACCATTGAAACCAATGAAAAAAAAAGCTAAAACATGCATTTTTTTCCTGCAGCTTTTTTCCTGCCAGAACATGCAGGTTTGGGTGCAGATTATTTGCAACCAATTCTGCAATGTGTGCACATAGCCAAGGAGTAAAAAGAAGGGAATTTTGTTTACTTACCGTAAATTCCTTTTCTTCTAGCTCCTATTGGGAGACCCAGACAATTGGGTGTATAGCTTCTGCCTCCGGAGGCCACACAAAGTATTACACTTAAAAGTGTAAACCCCTCCCCTCTGCCTATACACCCCCCCGTGCATCACGGGCTCATCAGTTTTGGTGCAAAAGCAGGAAGGAGGAAACTTATAAATTGGTCTAAGGTAAATTCAATCCGAAGGATGTTCGGAGAACTGAAAACCATTGAACATGAACAACATGTGTACACAAAAGAACAACAGCCCGAAGGGAACAGGGGCGGGTGCCGGGTCTCCCAATAGGAGCTAGAAGAAAAGGAATTTACGGTAAGTAAACAAGATTCCCTTCTTCTTTGTCGCTCCATTGGGAGACCCAGACAATTGGGACGTCCAAAAGCAGTCCCTGGGTGGGTAAAAGAATACCTCGGTAATAGAGCCGTAAAACGGCTCCTTCCTACAGGTGGGCAACTGCCGCCTGAAGGACTCGCCTACCTAGGCTGGCATCTGCCGAAGCGTAGGTATGCACCTGATAGTGTTTCGTGAAAGTGTGCAGGCTCGACCAGGTAGCTGCCTGGCACACCTGTTGAGCCGTAGCCTGGTGTCGTAATGCCCAGGACGCACCCACGGCTCTGGTAGAATGGGCCTTGAGCCCTGATGGAACCGGCAGCCCAGCAGAACGGTAGGCTTCAAGAATTGGTTCCTTGATCCATCGAGCCAGGGTGGATTTGGAAGCCTGCGATCCTTTGCGCTTACCAGCGACAAGGACAAAAAGTGCATCCGAGCGGCGCAGGGGCGCCGTGCGGGAAATGTAGATTCTGAGTGCTCTCACGAGATCCAACAAATGTAAATCCTTTTCAAAACGATGAACTGGATGAGGACAAAAGGAAGGTAAGGAGATATCCTGATTGAGATGAAAGGAGGATACCACCTTAGGGAGAAACTCCTGAATCGGGCGCAGCACTACCTTGTCCTGGTGAAAAACCAGGAAGGGAGCTTTGGATGACAACGCTGCCAGCTCGGATACCCTCCGAAGAGACGTGACCGCTACCAGAAAAGCCACTTTCTGTGAAAGTCGAGAAAGTGAAACATCCTTCAGAGGCTCGAAGGGCGGCTTCTGGAGAGTAACTAGTACCCTGTTCAGATCCCATGGATCTAACGGCCGTTTGTACGGAGGGACGATGTGACAAACCCCCTGCAGGAACGTGCGTACCTGAGGAAGTCGTGCTAGACGCTTTTGAAAAAATACCGATAGCGCTGAGACTTGCCCTTTAAGGGAGCCGAGGGATAAGCCTTTTTCCAAACCAGATTGCAGGAAGGAAAGAAAAATAGGCAATGCAAATGGCCAGGGGGACACTCTCTGTGCCGAGCACCAGGATAAGAAAATCTTCCACGTTCTGTGGTAGATCTTAGCAGACGTGGGCTTCCTAGCCTGTCTCATGGTGGCCACGACCCCTTGAGATAATCCTGAAGATGCTAGTATCCAGGACTCAATGGCCACACAGTCAGGTTCAGGGCCGCAGAATTCAGATGGAAAAACGGCCCTTGTGACAGTAAGTCTGGCCGGTCTGGTAGCGCCCACGGTTGGCCGACCGTGAGATGCCACAGATCCGGATACCACGACCTTCTCGGCCAGTCTGGGGTCTGGGGCGACGAGAAGGACGCGGCGGCACTCGGACCTGATCTTGCGTAGCACTCTGGGCAAGAGTGCCAGAGGGGGAAACACATAGGGCAGTTGGAACTGCGACCAATCTTGCACTAAGGCGTCTGCCGCCAGAGCTCTGTGATCGCGAGACCGTGCTATGAACGTTGGGACCTTGTTGTTGTGCCGGGACGCCATTAGGTCGACGTCCGGCCTTCCCCAGCGGCGACAGATTTCCTGAAACACGTCCGGGTGAAGGGACCATTCCCCTGCGTCCATACCCTGGCGACTGAGGAAGTCCGCTTCCCAGTTTTCTACGCCGGGGATGTGAACTGCGGAGATGGTGGAGGCCGTGGCCTCCACCCACATCAGAATCCGTCGGACTTCCTGGAAGGCTTGATAGCGTAAGTCGCAAACGCAGACATTTGCGAAGTCAAGGACGCCACCTGTGGCACTGATGGACGTATGATAGAGTCCACCTGCGCCAGACCAGCTGAAATAGCCTGGAGTGCCCACACGGCTGCGAATGCTGGAGCAAACGACGCGCCGATAGCTTCATAGACAGATTTCAACCAAAGGTCCATCTGTCTGTCATTGGCATCTTTAAGTGAAGCCCCATCTTCCACTGCAACTATGGATCTAGCCGCAAGCCTGGAGATTGGGGGGTCCACCTTTGGACACTGGGTCCAGCGTTTGACCACGTCAGGGGGAAAGGGATAACGTGTATCCTTAAGACGTTTGGAGAAACGCTTATCTGGATAAGCATGGTGTTTCTGGACTGCTTCTCTGAAGTCCGCGTGGTCCAGAAAAGAGCTCAATTTACGTTTGGGATACCTAAAATGGAATTTCTCCTGCTGTGCTGCTGCCTCCTCCGCTGGAGGAGAAATATCCAGCAGTCTATTGATGGCCGCTATAAGATCATTCACCATGGCGTCACCATCAGGGGTATCCAGGTTGAGAGCAGTCTCAGGATTGGACTCCTGATCACCTAGCTCTGTCTCATCATACAGAGAATCCTCTCGCTGAGACCCTGACCAGCGTGATGACGCTGAGGGTCTCTCCCAGCGAGCTCGCTTAGGCTGCCTGGGACTGTCGTCCGAGTCAGAGCCTTCAGCCTGTGATGTCTGGGACCCCCTTGGAGCACGGATTAGTTCCAACTGAGGGGGACCGGAGAACATTGAATCAGCAGTGCCCATGGTCTGAGTGACCGGCCTGGACTGCAAGGTTTCTAGAATTTTTGTCATAGTCACAGACATCTTATCAGCAAAAACTGCAAATTCTGTCCCCGTCACCGGGGCAGGGTTCACAGGCGTCTCTGCCTGGGCCACTACTAGCATAGACTCCGGCTGACGAAGTGGCACAGGGACCGAACATTGCACACAATGGGGGTCAGAGGAACCTGCCGGTAGATCAGCCCCACATGCGGTACAGGCAGCATATGAAGCCCGTGCCTTGGCACCCTTGCTTTTTGCGGATGACATGCTGTTGTCTCCTCAGAGCAATATAGGGTATAAAGCCAAGAAGCGACCGTACAGTGCAATATATATAGGTACAGACAAAAGTACACTAAACAACACTGTGGCACTAGTGGGGTCAGCACCTAGGTGCTGCTTACCGCCCGCTTAACAGCGGGTGTGTGGTCGCCAGAATCCCTTGTCTGGGTCTCCCAGGGCTATGTCCGTTCTCCAGCTCAGACTGCGTGCAGGAATGGCTGCCGGCGTCCTGTGAAGAGGGGCGGGCCGTGGGCGTGCTGCAGACAAAGAGCGGGAAACTGGCGTCCCACTGTGCCCAGTGAGAGGGCTGGAGTATGTAAATAAGACTCCAGCCCTCGGCGCTGCTATTGTACAGCGTCTCTCCCCTTCCCTGATTGACAGGGCTGGGGGCGGGAACGAAGCGTAACTAGGCCGCAGAAGCCGGGGACTAGATTTACAAGCGCTGCCGTCGTAAAAGCACGGTCGGCGCGAAGTCCCCGGCGCACCACAAGTCTCAGCCGCGCCGCAGTCACCATGGCGGCCGGCGCGGTAGTTCCCCACACATAAACTCACTCAGCAAAGCTGCAGTGAGTATAACCCCAAGCGCGCAGCGCTACTGTCCCCGGCGCACTAGAACACCCAGCAACGCTGGAGTGTGTCTGTGCCTGTCTGCACGGGGACACAGAGTACCTGAATGTTGCAGGGCCTTGTCCCTGACGGCACCCTAGCTCCGTATCCAGCAGGATCTCCGGGTCTGTGGATGGAGCCCGGCCTCAGAGTCTGGAGGCCGGTAAGATCCCACTTCACCAGAGCCCTTCAGGGGGATGGGGAAGGAAAACAGCATGTGGGCTCCAGCCTCCGTACCCGCAATGGGTACCTCAACCTTAACAAACACCGCCGACAAAAGTGGGGTGAGAAGGGAGCATGCTGGGGGCCCTAGTATGGGCCCTCTTTACTTCCATCCGACATAGTCAGCAGCTACTGCTGACTAAACAGTGGAGCTATGCGTGGATGTCTGACCTCCTTCGCACAAAGCATAAAACTGAGCAAGCCCGTGATCCCACGGGGGGTGTATAGCCAGAAGGGGAGGGGCCTTACACTTTTTAGTGTAATACTTTGTGTGGCCTCCGGAGGCAGTAGCTATACACCCAATCGTCTGGGTCTCCCAATGGAGCGCCGAAGAAAAAAAAAATTAAAATATTTAAAATGTTTGATTTTTAAATATTTTTAGAATTTATTTTTTCATTTTTTTCTCCTTTCCCTCAGGGGACTTAAGCCTGTAGTTGTTCGATCAGCTGTAATCCCTGGTCTGCTATAAGTTTCTGAAAGAATAAAAATGGCGGCAAAGGGTCCTTAGTAGGGCAGTGGCGGCAATGGCAACCTATCGGCACCCCAGAATACGGTTACTCTGGCAATGGAGCCATTGATATTCTGACAGTGGCATGTAATTGGTTAATCCTAAGCGATCGGAGCCAGTTCTGGTCTCTGCTGTTGGAGGCAGCGCCCGCGGGGTATGGAGTGGGCTCAGCTTCTCGCCTGCACCCGGACACAGCAGACGGGGGGCACGCAGGGCTAATAACGCTGCCCGTTCCGGTGTTTCCAGCCCGGGACTGTATGATCTGAGCGCCACACATGAGCAGGATATCTTGGACTTACATGAAGAACTGCGAGCCGTTGGTGTGCTTGCCTCGGTTTGCCATAGACAGTAGAAACGCACGGTCGTGTTTGAGAATAAAGTTTTCATCTGTTGTATAAAAAAAAAAAAAAAGAAAAAAAAGAAGAAAAAAAAAAAAAGAGAAAATAAATATTGAGTGCATTTAACGAAACAAAGAAGCAAAGAAAACTCCAAGGTGGGCCGACGAGGTCCGCAAGTGTCCGTACATGTGTGCCAAGAAGCCGAGAGCTGCGGTGCCCACTACAGGGGCCGCGGCCCCCCTCACATCAGTACTCTGTCCAAGAGTGACCCCCGACAGCGACAGGTAAGAAAACTGACCACTCACTCCCCCTGCAGGAACTCAGCAGGACTGCAACTGTTCTCCAGAACACAAGATATAACAGAACACCCCAAACACAGCAGACACATAGGAACAAGCTACAGCCTCCCACACAGCACAGACAGAAGGTTCACCGACATCTACCCTCATCTCAGGAGATCCAAGCTGCACAATGCTCCAAATACTTAAGACATCTGTTCAGTGACACCTAGTAACATCCTGCATTACACTCCAGAGCTGCACTCACTGTGTACATACATTACTGGTACTGTACCGATCCGGAGTTACCTCCTGTATTATACTCCAGAGCTGCACTCACTATTCTGCTGGTGCAGTCACTGTGTACATACATTACATTACTGATCCTGAGTTACCTCCTGTATTATACTCCAGAGCTGCACTCACTATTCTGCTGGTGCAGTCACTGTGTACATACATTACTGGTACTGTACCGATCCGGAGTTACCTCCTGTATTATACTCCAGAGCTGCACTCACTATTCTGCTGGTGCAGTCACTGTGTACATACATTACATTACTGATCCTGAGTTACCTCCTGTATTATACTCCAGAGCTGCACTCACTATTCTGCTGGTGCAGTCACTGTGTACATACATTACATTACTGATCCCGAGTTACATCCTGTATTATACTCCAAAGCTGCACTCCCTATTCTGCTGGTGCAGTCACTGTGTACATACATTACTGATCCTGAGTTACCTCCTGCATTATACTCCAGAGCTGCACTCACTATTCTGCTGGTACAGTCACTGTGTACATACATACATTAGATTACTAATCCTGAGTTACCTCCTGTATTATACTCCAGAGCTGTACTCACTATTCTGCTGGTGCAATTACTATGTACATACATTACTTATCTTGTAATATACTCCAGAGCTGCACTCACTATTCTGCTGGTGCAGTCACTATGTACATACATTACTTATCCTGTATTATACTCCAGAGCTGCACTCACTATTCTGCTGGTGCAGTCACTATGTACGTACATTACTTATCCTGTATTATACTCCAGAGCTGCACTCACTATTCTGCTGGTGCAGTCACTATGTACGTACATTACTTATCCTGTATTATACTCCAGAGCTGCACTCACTATTCTGCTGGTGCAGCTCTGGAGTACAATATTGGCTATAAAGCAAGTTATGCAGATTGTATACAAAAAAAAACTGGAAAATTTCATCTTAAGTTAAACAGTTCCTTAAAATGATTGGAGAAGACCCACAATATCCTATATATTTGTTTTGTTTGAACCAAAATTTTAAAATAAAAAATATGTAAACACAATATCCTGGTGCTGAAAGCTAAGAAGATAAAGCAACAAGCCTGTAATGAAGCAGAGCTGCACTCCTGAGGATCCCCGGCTGCTGTTTTGTTCTAGTCTTCAGTTACATCCCATGGTCTACTCCGCTCACATCCAGAGCTGCATCGCACTTTAGTCTTCGGTTTTTGGATCTTTTGTCTCCCAACTTCATGTTACAGTAGTGGCGACTATTCCAGTCCGACCAACTAAACAATGAAAAATGCTCATCAGCGCAGCTCTGGATGTGAGTGGAGTGTGACCCATGCGGTGCATCTGCAGCGCTGCTCCTCGTTACGGGTGGACGGTGCCGGGGTTCAGACGTGCAGCTTTGCTTTATGTCATCTACAGAAGAGATTTAGCCCCAGAGAAGAAGAAAAAAACAAAATACGTAAATTGTAGAAATGACAATATCTGCAAACAGAACCGACCCCGGTCGGAGGATCAGCGGCGGCGGACACTTACCTGGCTGAGAACACTGTTTAAAGGAAAGAAAAAGAAAGCCTTCAGTGGATGCAGCCTGAGCCACATGGCTACAGCAGAAGTACAGACCACCCGAGAGCACACACCGGGGTCACCTCCTATACAGAGGGCTCCGCAGCACTGCCTATTACTACCTCTGCTTACTGGTAGTGAATGGAAACCACACAAAGCCCATACTTCTCACAGCTGAGGGGTCGCCATCATTTCACACAGTTTGGGCTGCAGGAAAAGTTTACTGCAAATATACAGCAAACGGATAAATAGGACTCTGTTAAGCCCAAAGGAGGGGGCTGTATTCCACCCAAGAAGGAGGGGGCTATGCCCAACCCAAAAGAGGGGGGCTGCGCCCAACCCAAAAGAGGGGGGCTGCGCTCCACCCAAAACGGAGGGGGCTGCGCTCCACCCAAAACGGAGGGGGCTGCGCTCCACCCAAAACGGAGGGGGCTGCGCTCCACCCAAAACGGAGGGGGCTGCGCTCCACCCAAAACGGAGGGGGCTGCGCTCCACCCAAAACGGAGGGGGCTGCGCTCCACCCAAAACGGAGGGAGCTGCGCTCCATCCAAAACCGAGGGAGCTGCGCTCCATCCAAAACCGAGGGAGTTGCGCTCCACCCAAAACCGAGGGGGCTGCGCTCCACCCAAAACGGAGGGAGCTGCGCTCCACCCAAAACGGAGGGAGCTGCGCTCCACCCAAAACGGAGGGAGCTGCGCTCCACCCAAAACGGAGGGAGCTGCGCTCCACCCAAAAAGGAGGGGGCTACGCCCAAGCCAAAAGGAGGGGGCTACGCCCAAGCCAAAAGGAGGGGGCTACGCCCAAGCCAAAAGGAGGGGGATACGCCCAAGCCAAAAGGAGGGGGCTCGCCCAACCCAAAAGGAGGGGGCTGCGCCCAAGCCAAAAGAAGGGGGCTGCGCCCAACCCAAAAGGAGGGGGCTGCGCCCAACCCAAAGGAGGGGGCTGCGCCCAACCCAAAGGAGGGGGCTACGCTCAACCCAAAAGAAGGGGCTCCGCTCTACTGAAAGAGAATGGTCTGCTCAACTGAAAGAAGAGGCTCTTCCTGACCGAAGGAGGAGTCTCTGCGGAGTCAGAATATGTAAAAGACTGTGGTGTACGGGACAAAAGTGTATATCACTTAGTCGCAGCCGTATCCCATATACCTCATAATATCAACCATGTCCATGGTTCCCACTTGTGTTTAATGCAATTTTGTTTTTTATAACAAAAACACGGTTTATTGACTCACAACCCTAGCATTTATTTTTCCGGTGCTGGAGTGATGCTGCTATTATAAGATCCCTGCGCCTGGTATCATACTCACCCGCTGGCATCTTCAGCTCTTCCCGCCGCCGCTCCATCCTGCGATGGCAACTTCTGACTCTCCAGAATAACGGTCACAAGCGGTCAGTGCAGGTGTATCACAGCCTTGTTGTGTCTTACAAGATATTGTGACTTCCGGGTCACCCAGAAAACATTGGAGCCTCCGGCAGGTCACAAGCTGCTGGAGACGACTGGAGCGGCACCGATAAAAGAAGAAGACGGCGGCGGCTGGTGACGAGGAGACGCAGTGCAGGGAACTAATATTAGCCGTAAAATAATAATTTCGGGAAAAAAACAAAACACTGGGGCGCTGCTGTAATTTATTGGGTAAAATGACATCCACCCGAGTTGTTCAGGTACTGTTGGTTGATTGATAGGATGGAGACATTTCTTGCTATAGCCCCTACATAGCGGAACACAAAAAAGGGATGCAAGCGGCACCTGTACTGATACACGGAAACAATGACATAACGTGTGCTGCTTTACTTCTAGCATGGTCTGCACTGGAAATTATTGCGTAAAACCTTAGCTGTGAGATGTATCGATAAAGGGGACCAGCCCTTTAAATGTCCGAGACAGATGGAGGTCCTAAAAGTAGGAGCAGCATCTACCTTCATAACGGGGGTGCAGAGGTGCCATCTGCTCTCCACATCCCCTGTTCTTACCAGCAGTGATTGCAGAGGTGGTCAGTCATGTTTCGCCTCTCTCCATTCATTGGCACGGAAGCTACAAATAAAGCCGCTCTATTAAAGGGAAACTCATGTATTTTTTGGTTTTTTTTTTATATTAAACCGCCTCAAGTGTGTTTTAAATGGTGCAATGTGCATCACTACCATCATTTTAAAAACAAAAAAAATCCATTTATTTATCTTAAAATAAAAAACTGTATGTGCTTATGTGAATGCAGTACATTTCTTAGGCTTCAGTCACTTGGGCGGTGCTTTTGCTGAGTTCAGTCACAGTCACTCAAGTTCCAGCACAATTCCTTTTGAACTTAGTCAAGCCCCATCCCCACTTCTCTGCTGTGCACCGCCCATTATGGTCACATGGTCATGACATCACAGGTCCTGCACCACCACTTTTCTGCTGTACACCACCCATTATGGTCACATGGTCATGACATCACAGGTCCTGCACCACCACTTCTCTGCTGTGCACCGCCTATTATGGTCATGACATCACAGGTCCTGCACCACCACTTTTCTGCTGTGCACCGCCCATTATGGTCACATGGTCATGACATCACAGGTCCTGCACCACCACTTTTCTGCTGTGCACCACCCATTATGGTCACATGGTCATGACATCACTGGTCCTGCACCACCACTTTTCTGCTGTGCACCACCCATTATGGTCACATGGTCATGACATCACAGGTCCTGCACCACCACTTCTCTGCTGGGCTCCACTGATTATGGTCACATGGTCGTGATGTCACCACATCTCCTCTGCTGAGCCCTGGAGATTGGCAGAGGAAAAGTGGTGGTCCAGGACCTGTGGTGATGTCACGACCATGTTACCATTATGGGCAGACCTCAGCAAAGAAGTGGTGGTTCAGGACCTGTGGTGATGACACAGCCATGTGACCGTAATGGGTGGGGCTTAGCAGAGGAAAAGTGGTGGTGCAGGACCTGTGGTGATGTCATGACCATGTGACCATTATGGGCAGACCTCAGCAGAGAAGTGGTGGTCCAGGACTTGTGGTGATGAAAGGACCATGTGACCGTAATGGGTGGGGCTTAGCAGAGGAGAAGTGGTGGTGCAGGACCTGTGGTGATGTCTCGACCATGTGAACATAATGGGCGGAGCTGAGCAGAGGAGACATGGTGGCGCAAGACCTGTAGTGATGTCATGACCATGTAACCGTAATGAGCGGAGCACAGCAGAGAAGTGGTGGTGAGCTGTGACTAAATTCAAAAAAAGAATCATGCCAAAACTTGAGTGACTGTGACTGAATCCAGCAAAAGATCCGCCCAAATGACTGTAACCAAAAAGGTATGTAAAGCATTCACCTAAGCAAAGAAAGTCTCTTTTTTTTTTTTTTTTTTTTTTCTTTTTTAGATAAATACATGGAATTTTTAGCTTTTAAAACCATGTTAGTGATGCACACTTCATCATTTAAAACACATTTGGGGCAGTTTAATATTATAATAATAATAATTAAAAAAAAAAAAAGACATGACCGATTCCCTTTAAAAACTCACCTAGTAATTAATGGAGAAAGCCGGAGCATGTGCGATAACTTCTCCACTCACTGGAGTTTGGGTGTAGATGGGTGCGGGGCCCAGAGCTGAGACAAACCCTTTAAGTCTGTGCAAGTCTTTGCTTCCATTCACTGACCTGAAGCAGAGGTTTTACCCATGAGGAACTGAAACACAACATATGTTATAAAAAGCTGCAGAGCCCCCCGTTATACGAGGATTACACTATTATTAAGGTCGGGCCCTGCAGGGTTAACCCCTATGGACATGCACGCTGCAGAACGCAAATCCTGGGAGATGACTGTCTATCTCCAGACCTATATCTAGAGGGGCCGCACATAGAGGGGCCGCGCTGTGGGGGGCCGCGCTGTTGGGGGGGGCCCTGCTCGGCTCCTCTATGGGAACGGAGATGACAAAGTGACAGTAAAACAAGTTCTGACAATAACAGCGATGGACAAAATGACCGGTAAAGAGATTTACGCTCAATTCCTCCCAATTTAAATTTTATTTTTTTAAATTTTTTTTTTTAATGATGAAGAAGAGTCCATTGACTGCGGGGGAGGAGGGTGCAGGGGAAGAGTGATTTATCGAGTTTACTGAGCTTGCGGTTTTTCTTACCTTAGGATTTTGCAATAGATCACATTCTCTATAAATAAAAGAATATGTTGACAGTTTTAGGCAGGAAGATAGGAGTTGTCATTGAAAAAAGTTGCCTAACCTCCATGCTGAGAATGACACTGAATATAACCATATAAAACAGTCAGAAAAGCCCTGTCTACACATAAGCAGCTAGGAAAGAAAAAAACATAAATAAAGCCCTCAACATACTCGGGTCCAAAAGTTCATGCACATGGAAGGATCATGCAAACATTAGAGACATGCAAGAAAGTCTAACGCTGGATCTTAGCAAACAGGTTGGATTTTTTTTTTCTAACCCTCATATGTAGAGTGGAAATAATGATAACAACAAAACAATAGCAAAAAAACGAGTCCTGCCGATTGTGACCTTACCTTTAAAATAACCGCCGAAAACAGACTCCCCGCCTTTTCCATTACCTGAGATAAAAAAAAAAACCAAACAAACAATGTGTGATAAGATTCTGTCTGCAGCCACCACTAGGGGAAGCTCCCTGTATACAGAGATACATGATAAGATCCTGTCTGCAGCCACCACTAGGGGGAGCTCCCTGTATACAGAGATACATGATAAGATCCTGTCTGCAGCCACCACTAGGGGGAGCTCCCTGTATACAGAGATACATGATAAGACCCTGTCTGCAGTCACCACTAGGGGGAGCTCCGTGTATACAGAGATACATGATAAGATCCTGTCTGCAGCCACCACTAAGGGGAGCTCCCTGTATACAGAGATACATGATAAGATCCAGTCTGCAGTCACCACTAGGGGGAGCTCCCTGTATACAGAGATACATGATAAGATCCTGTCTGCAGTCACCACTAGGGGGAGCTCCCTGTATACAGAGATACATGATAAGATCATTTCTGCAGCCACCACTAGGGGGAGCTCCCTGTATACAGAGATACATGATAAGCTCCTGTCTGCAGCCACCACTAGGGGGAGCTCCCGGTATACAGAGATACATGATAAGATCCTGTCTGCAGCCACCACTAGGGGGAGCTCCCTGCATACAGATACATGATAAGATCCTGTCTGCAGTCACCACTAGGGGGAGCTCCCTGTATACAGAGATACATGATAAGATCATTTCTGCAGCCACCACTAGGGGGATCTCCCTGTATACAGAGATACATGATAAGATCCTGTCTGCAGCCACCACTAGGGGGAGCTCCCTGTATACAGAGATACATGATAAGATTCTGTCTGCAGCCTCCACTAGGGGGAGCTCCCTGTATACAGAGACACATGATAAGATCCTGTCTGCAGCCACCACTAGGGGGAGCTCCCTGTATACAAAGCTACATGATAAGATCCTATCTGCAGCTGCCACTAGGGGGAGCTCCCTGTATACAGAGATACATGATATGATCCTGTCTGCAGCCACCACTAGGGGTAGCTCCCTGTATACAGAGATACATGATAAGACCCTGTCTGCAGCCACCACTAGGGGTAGCTCCCTGTATACAGAGATACATGATAAGATCCTGTCTGCAGCCACCACTAGGGGGAGCTCCCTGTATACAGAGATACATGATAAGATCTTGTCTGCAGCCACCACTAGGGGTAGCTCCCTGTATACAGAGATACATGATAAGATCCTATCTGCAGCTGCCACTAGGGGGAGCTCCTGTATACAGAGATACATGATAAGATCCTATCTGCAGCTGCCACTAGGGGGAGCTCCCTGTATACAGAGATACATGATAAGATCCTGTCTGCAGCCACCACTAGGGGGAGCTCCCTGTATACAGAGATACATGATAAGACCCTGTCTGCAGCCACCACTAGGGGTAGCTCCCTGTATACAGAGATACATGATAAGATCCTGTCTGCAGCCACCACTAGGGGGAGCTCCCTGTATACAGAGATACATGATAAGACCCTGTCTGCAGCCACCACTAGGGGGAGCTCCCTGTATGCAGAGATACATGATAAGACACTGTATGCAGCCACCACTAGGGGGAGCTCCCTGTATACAGAGATACATGATGAGATTCTGTCTGCAGCCACCACTAGAGGGAGCTCCCTGTATACAGAGATACATGATAAGCTCCTGTCTGCAGTTACCACTAGGGGGAGCTCCCTGTATACAGAGACACATGATAAGATCCTATCTGCAGCCACCACTAGTGGGAGCTCCCTGTATAGAGAGATACATGATAAGATCCTGTCTGCAGTCACCACTAGGGGAAGCTCCCTGTATACAAAGACACATGATAAGATCCTGTCTGCAGCCACCACTAAGGGGAGCTCCCTGTATACAGAGATACATAAGATCCTGTCTGCAGCCACCACTAGGGGGAGCTCCCTGTATACAGAGATACATGATAAGATCCTGTCTGCAGCCACCACTAGGGGGAGCTCCCTGTATACAGAGATACATGATAAGATCCTGTCTGCAGCCACCACTAGGGGGAGCTCCCTGTATACAGAGATACATGATAAGATCCTGTCTGCAGCCACCACTAGTGGGAGCTCCCTGTATACAGAGATACATAAGATCCTGTCTGCAGCCACCACTAGTGGGAGCTCCCTGTATACAGAGATACATGATAAGATCCTGTCTGCAGCCACCACTAGGGGGAGCTCCCTGTATACAGAGATACATGATAAGATCCTGTCTGCAGCCACCACTAGGGGGAGCTCCCTGTATACAGAGATACATGATAAGATCCTGTCTGCAGCCACCACTAGGGGGAGCTCCCTGTATACAGAGATACATGATAAGCTCCTGTCTGCGGCCACCGCTAGGGGGAGCTCCCTGTATACAGAGATACATGATAAGATTCTGTCTGCAGCCACCACTACGGGGAGCTCCCTGTATACAGAGATACATGATAAGATCCTGTCTGCAGCCACCACTAGGGGGAGCTCCCTGTATACAGAGATACATGATAAGATCCTGTCTGCAGCCACCACTAGGGGGAGCTCCCTGTATACAGAGATACATGATAAGCTCCTGTCTGCGGCCACCGCTAGGGGGAGCTCCCTGTATACAGAGATACATGATAAGATTCTGTCTGCAGCCACCACTACGGGGAGCTCCCTGTATACAGAGATACATGATAAGATCCTGTCTGCAGCCACCACTAGGGGGAGCTCCCTGTATACAGAGATACATGATAAGATCCTGTCTGCAGCCACCACTAGGGGGAGCTCCCTGTATACAGAGATACATGATAAGCTCCTGTCTGCGGCCACCACTAGGGGGAGCTCCCTGTATACAGAGATACACGATAAGATCCTGTCTGCAGCCACCACTAGGGGGAGCTCCCTGTATACGAAGATACATGATAAGATCCTGTCTGCAGCCACCACTAGGGGGAGCTCCCTGTATACAGAGATACATGATAAGCTCCTGTCTGCGGCCACCGCTAGGGGGAGCTCCCTGTATACAGAGATACATGATAAGATTCTGTCTGCAGCCACCACTACGGGGAGCTCCCTGTATACAGAGATACATGATAAGATCCTGTCTGCAGCCACCACTAGGGGGAGCTCCCTGTATACAGAGATACATGATAAGATCCTGTCTGCAGCCACCACTAGGGGGAGCTCCCTGTATACAGAGATACATGATAAGCTCCTGTCTGCGGCCACCACTAGGGGGAGCTCCCTGTATACAGAGATACATGATAAGATCCTGTCTGCAGCCACCACTAGGGGGAGCTCCCTGTATACAGAGATACATGATAAGATCCTGTCTGCAGTCACCACTAGGGGGAGCTCCCTGTATACTGAGATACATGATAAGATCCTGTCTGCAGCCACCACTAGGGGGAGCTCCCTGTATACTGAGATACATGATAAGATCCTGTCTGCAGCCACCACTAGGGGGAGCTCCCTGTATACAGAGATACATGATAAGATCCTGTCTGCAGCCACCACTAGGGGGAGCTCCCTGTATGCAGAGATACATGATAAGACACTGTATGCAGCCACCACTAGGGGGAGCTCCCTGTATACAGAGATACATGATAAGATCCTGTCTGCAGCCACCACTAGGGGGAGCTCCCTGTATACTGAGATACATGATAAGATCCTGTCTGCAGTCACCACTAGGGGGAGCTCCCTGTATACAGAGATACATGATAAGATCCTGTCTGCAGTCACCACTAGGGGGAGCCCCCTGTATACAGAGATACATGATAAGATCCTGTCTGCAGCCACCACTAGGGGGAGCTCCCTGTATACTGAGATACATGATAAGATCCTGTCTGCAGCCACCACTAGGGGGAGCTCCCTGTATACAGAGATACATGATAAGATCCTGTCTGCAGCCACCACTAGGGGGAGCTCCCTGTATGCAGAGATACATGATAAGACACTGTATGCAGCCACCACTAGGGGGAGCTCCCTGTATACAGAGATACATGATAAGATCCTGTCTGCAGCCACCACTAGGGGGAGCTCCCTGTATACTGAGATACATGATAAGATCCTGTCTGCAGTCACCACTAGGGGGAGCTCCCTGTATACAGAGATACATGATAAGATCCTGTCTGCAGTCACCACTAGGGGGAGCTCCCTGTATACAGAGATACATGATAAGATCCTGTCTGCAGTCACCACTAGGGGGAGCTCCCTGTATACAGAGATACATGATAAGATCCTGTCTGCAGCCACCACTAGGGGGAGCTCCCTGTATACAGACATACATGATACGATCCTGTCTGCAGCCACCACTAGGGGGAGCTCCCTGTATACAGAGATACATGATAAGAACATGGGAGTTATAGGGACACAAGCAACAGAACAAAGGAGCTGTAGGGGCTCAGTAAATTATTTTAGCACTGCCATGGGCCAACTTTAAATAGCCTTTTCTAGTACTTGACAACTCCTTTAGGCCCTGTGCGCACTAAAAAATGGAATTTTCTTAAGAAAATTCCGGATCCTCTGAAAGATTACCGCACCTGCGGTAAAAAAAACCCCAGCAAACAGCACCAGAAAACTGCACGTGGTTTGCCGCGTTTTTTCCACGGGTTGTTCCCTGTGGTTTTTGACCATTATCTATGGCAAAAACCGCAGGTACCTGCGGAAAAGAAGTGACAGTTTTCTTTTCTGGCCAATAGGGGGTCCCCCTTTAACAGAATAAACAGAATACATGGACAGGCTCTATACATTGCATAATAAAATAACGTTTTTATTGTTCTTCAATCCATTACCATTTTCAAGATCTCTGCTTGCTGGCTGTTAGTATAGGAGACCTTCTTGTTTGTATCCAGCAGCTGAAAAACCAATCCCGATCATGACACAGGTTCAGGGCTCGTTACAGTGTGTCAGGGCTCGGCCAAGGTTTTTGCAGAAGGCTGCAAATAAGATTGTTATTGTGCATACAAACACAGGAAGCAGTGATCTTATAAATAGTTAATGTACAGGAGGCGGTAAGAGATTTACTGCACTTGATCTTGCAAATCTTGCAAGAATGGTGCTACGTTCTTACACGGCTTCTGCTACTTTTTAAACGTAACAGGAGAAGTGTCCGGGGTTTGGAGAGCAGGATACTCCCCTGGACCACCACATGCCGTTCTGCAGGGGTCACACCTCATCCTTACCTTCACTGAAGTCGCCACCTTGGATCATAAAGTTTTTCACCACTCGGTGGAACGTGGAACCCTTATAACACAACTTTTTCTTTGTAACTTTTCCAATTCCTTTTTCCCCTAGAAGAAAAAAAGAAAATGCTGAGCAACGGTCCAGATTCCTCGGATCGTGCACGGAACGTTGTCGCGTCGATTACATACATACGGATCTTGGTTTCTAATTTCAAAATCTAAAAAGGACAAAAAAAGAAAATCTGCTCAGGTCCAGAATATAAGTGCGACAAACGGCGGCACCTACCTGTACATAGACGCAGGAAGTTCGTGCAAGTTTTTGGGCAGACATCAGAGAAAAGTTGAAATATAATTCGGCCAACTGTGGAGAGAGAGAAAAAAAAAGGAGGAAAATAAAAGACGTTTTAAAAATGCTTTACACTTCAGCTTTGCTCCATTAGGGTAAAACTGGGATTGGTGACTTTAGCTCAGCTACATAGGGGTCATAGGCTTATTGTAATCAGTGACAGACTACACACACACACACCATAAATATAATATAATATTATATATATATATATCTATCTATATCTATCTATCTATATATATACACACACATATACACACACACATATATATATATATATATATATATGTGTGTGTGTATATGTATGTATGTAAGTATGTATGTGTGTATATGTGTGTATATATATATATATATATATATATATATATATATATATATATATATACACACACATATAATATAGATATATATATATATCTATATTATATGTGTATATATATATATATTATATGTGTATATATATATATATATATATATATATATATATATATATATATATATATATATATATATATATATATATATATATATATATATATATATATACACACACACACACACACACACACACACACACACACACACACATATATGTGTGTGTATATTATATATATATATATATATATATATACATATATATATATATATATATATATATATATATACACATATATATACATATATGAAGGGAATTTTGTTTACTTACCGTAAATTCCTTTTCTTCTAGCTCCAATTGGGAGACCCAGACAATTGGGTGTATAGCTTCTGCCTCCGGAGGCCACACAAAGTATTACACTTAAAAGTGTAAAGCCCCTCCCCTTCTGCCTATACACCCCCCGTGCTCCCACGGGCTCCTCAGTTTTGGTGCAAAAGCAGGAAGGAGGAACTTATAAATTGGTCTAAAGTAAATTCAATCCGAAGGAAGTTCGGAGAACTGAAAACCATTCAACATGAACAACATGTGTACACAAAGAACAACAGCCCGAAGGGAACAGGGGCGGGTGCTGGGTCTCCCAATTGGAGCTAGAAGAAAAGGAATTTACGGTAAGTAAACAAAATTCCCTTCTTCTTTGTCGCTCCATTGGGAGACCCAGACAATTGGGACGTCCAAAAGCAGTCCCTGGGTGGGTAAAATAATACCTCGTAATAGAGCCGTAAAAACGGCCCCTTCCTACAGGTGGGCAACCGCCGCCTGAAGGACTCGCCTACCTAGGCTGGCATCTGCCGAAGCATAGGTATGCACCTGATAGTGTTTCGTGAAAGTGTGCAGGCTCGACCAGGTAGCCGCCTGACACACCTGCTGAGCCGCAGCCTGGTGCCTCAAAGCCCAGGACGCACCCACGGCTCTGGTAGAATGGGCCTTCAGCCCTGAGGGAACCGGAAGCCCAGAAGAACGGTAGGCTTCGAGAATTGGTTCCTTGATCCACCGAGCCAGGGTTGATTTGGAAGCTTGTGTCCCTTTACGCTGGCCAGCGACAAGGACAAAGAGTGCATCCGAGCGGCGCCGTACGAGAAATGTAGAGTCTGAGTGCTCTCACCAGATCTAACAAGTGCAAATCCTTTTCACATTGGTGAACTGGATGAGGACAAAAAGAAGGTAAGGAGATATCCTGATTGAGATGAAAGGGGGATACCACCTTAGGGAGAAATTCCGGAACCGGACGCAGAACCACCTTGTCCTGGTGAAACACCAGGAAGGGGGCCTTGCATGACAGCGCTGCTAGCTCAGACACTCTCCGAAGTGATGTGACTGCTACTAGGAAGACCACTTTCTGCGAAAGGCGTGAGAGAGAAATATCCTTCATTGGCTCGAACGGTGGTTTCTGAAGAGCCATCAGCACCCTGTTCAGATCCCAGGGTTCTAACGGACGCTTGTAAGGAGGGACTATGTGACAAACCCCCTGCAGGAACGTGCGTACCTGTGGAAGTCTGGCTAGGCGCTTCTGAAAAAACACAGAGAGCGCTGAGACTTGTCCCTTAAGGGAGCCGAGCGACAAACCCTTTTCCAATCCGGATTGAAGGAAGGACAGAAAAGTGGGCAAGGCAAATGGCCAGGGAGTAAAACCCTGATCAGAGCACCAGGATAAGAATATCCTCCACGTCCTGTGGTAGATCTTGGCGGACGTTGGTTTCCTGGCCTGTCTCATAGTGGCAATGACCTCTTGAGACAACCCTGAAGACGCTAGGATCCAGGACTCAATGGCCACACAGTCAGGTTGAGGGCCGCAGAATTCAGATGGAAAAACGGCCCTTGAGACAGCAAGTCTGGTCGGTCTGGTAGTGCCCACGGTTGGCCCACCGTGAGATGCCACAGATCCGGGTACCACGACCTCCTCGGCCAGTCTGGAGCGACGAGGATGGCGCGGCGGCAGTCGGACCTGATCTTGCGTAACACTCTGGGCAGCAGTGCCAGAGGAGGAAACACATAAGGCAGTTGAAACTGCGACCAATCCTGAACTAATGCGTCCGCCGCCAGAGCTCTGTGATCTTGATACCGTGCCATGAATGCCGGGACCTTGTTGTTGTGCCGTGACGCCATTAGGTCGACGTCCGGCATCCCCCAGCGGCAACAGATCTCTTGAAACACGTCCGGGTGAAGGGACCATTCCCCTGCGTCCATGCCCTGGCGACTGAGAAAGTCTGCTTCCCAGTTTTCTACGCCCGGGATGTAAACTGCGGATATGGTGGAGGCTGTGGCTTCCACCCACAGCAGAATCCGCCGGACTTCCTGGAAGGCTTGCCGACTGTGTGTTCCGCCTTGGTGGTTGATGTATGCCACCGCGGTGGAGTTGTCCGACTGAATTCGGATCTGCTTGCCTTCCAGCCACGGCTGGAACGCCTTTAGGGCAAGATACACTGCCCTTATCTCCAGAACATTGATCTGAAGGGAGGACTCCGGCTGAGTCCAGGTACCCTGAGCCCTGTGGTGGAGAAAGACCGCTCCCCACCCTGACAGACTCGCGTCCGTCGTGACCACCGCCCAGGATGGGGGTAGGAAGGATTTCCCCTTCGACAATGAAGTGTGAAGAAGCCACCACCGAAGGGAGGCTTTGGCTGCCTGAGAAAGGGAGACGTTCCTGTCGAGGGACGTCGACCTCCTGTCCCATTTGCGGAGAATGTCCCATTGAAGTGGACGCAGATGAAACTGCGCAAAAGGAACTGCCTCCATTGCTGCTACCATCTTCCCTAGGAAGTGCATGAGGCGCCTCAGGGGGTGTGACTGGCCTTGAAGGAGAGATTGCACCCCTGTCTGCAGTGAACGCTGTTTGTCCAGCGGAAGCTTCACTATCGCTGAGAGAGTATGAAACTCCATGCCAAGATATGTCAGTGATTGGGCCGGTGTCAGATTTGACTTTGGGAAATTGATGATCCACCCGAATCTCTGGAGAGTTTCCAGAGCAATGTTCAGGCTGTGTTGGCATGCCACTTGAGAGGGTGCCTTGACAAGCAGATCGTCTAAGTAAGGGATCACCGAGTGTCCCTGAGAGTGTAGGACTGCTACCACTGTTGCCATGACCTTGGTGAAAACCCTTGGGGCTGTCGCCAGGCCGAAAGGCAGTGCCACGAACTGAAGGTGTTCGTCCCCATGGCGAAACGCAGGAAGCGCTGATGCTCTGGTGCAATCGGTACGTGGAGATAAGCATCTTTGATGTCGATTGATGCTAGGAAATCTCCTTGGGACATTGAGGCGATGACGGAGCGGAGCGATTCCATCCGGAACCGCCTGGTTTTTACGTGTTTGTTGAGCAGTTTTAGGTCCAGAACAGGACGGAAAGATCCGTCCTTTTTTGGCACCACAAACAAGTTGGAGTAAAAACCGTGACCCTGTTGCTGAAGAGGAACAGGGATCACCACTCCTTCTGCCTTCAGAGTGCTCACTGCCTGAAGAAGAGCATCGGCTCGTTCGGGGGGCGGAGATGTTCTGAAGAAACGAGTCGGAGGACGAGAGATGAACTCTATCCTGTAACCGTGAGACAGAATGTCTCTCACCCAACGGTCTTGTACCTGTGGTAGCCAGGCGTCGCAAAAGCGGGAGAGCCTGCCACCGACCGAGGATGCGGTTTGAAGAGGCCGAAGGTCATGAGGAAGCCGCTTTGGGAGCGGTTCCTCCGGCGGTCTTTTTAGGACGTGACTTAGACCGCCATGAATCGGAGTTCCTCTGATCCTTCTGTGGCCTGTTGGACGAGGAGAATTGAGACCTGCCCGCGGGCCGAAAGGACCAAAACCTCGATTTCCGTTGTTGAGGTCTGTTTGGTTTGGACTGGGGTAAGGATGAGTCCTTTCCCTTGGATTGTTTAATGATTTCATCCAATCGCTCACCAAACAGGCGGTCGCCAGAAAGTGGCAAACCGGTTAAAAACTTTTTGGAAGCAGAGTCTGCCTTCCATTCACGGAGCCACAAGGCCCTGCGGACTGCCACCGAATTGGCGGATGCTACCGCCGTACGGCTCGCAGAGTCCAGGACAGCATTAATGGCGTAGGACGCAAACGCCGACGCCTGAGTGGTTAAGGACACCACCTGCGGAGCAGAGACACGTGTGACCGTATTAATCTGCGAGTGACAAGCTGAGATAGCTTGGAGCGCCCATACGGCTGCGAATGCCGGAGCAAAGGACGCGCCGATAGCTTCATAGATGGATTTCAACCAGAGCTCCATCTGTCTGTCAGTGGCATCTTTGAGTGAAGCCCCATCTTCCACTGCAACTATGGATCTAGCCGCCAGTCTGGAGATTGGAGGATCCACCTTGGGACACTGAGCCCAGCCCTTGACCACGTCAGGGGGGGGGAAGGGATAACGTGTGTCCTTAAGGCGCTTGGAAAAACGCTTATCTGGACAAGCTCGGTGTTTCTGTACTGCCTCTCTGAAGTCGGAGTGATCCAGAAACGTACTCATTGTACGTTTGGGAAACCTAAAACGGAATTTCTCCTGCTGAGAAGCTGACTCCTCAATCGGAGGAGCTGGGGGAGAAAGATCCAACACCTGATTGATGGACGCTATAAGGTCATTCACTATGGCGTCTCCTTCAGGTGTATCTAGGTTGAGAGCGACCTCAGGATCAGAGTCCTGATCTGCCACCTCCGCTTCATCTAGAGAGTCCTCCTGCTGAGACCCTGAGCAGTGTGATGAGGTCGAGGGAAGCTCCCAGCGAGCCCGCTTAGTCGGTCTGGGACTGCGGTCCGTGTCGGAGTCCTCACCTTGGGACCTATGAGTCACCCCAGGAGCACTTTGCTGCTCCAACTGAGGGGGACCTGGGGGCAATGACTCCACAGTGGCCGGGGCCTGTGTTACCAGTCTGGACTGCAAAGCTTCTAGTATTTTAGCAGACCATTTATCCATAGACTCAGAAAGTTTGTCAGCGAATACTGCAAACTCCGTCCCTGTCACCTGGACAGTGGTAGCAGGTGGTTCCACCTGGCCCACCAGTGGCAGAGGCTCTGGCTGAGTAAGTGCCGCAGGGGCCGAGCATTGCACACAATGAGGGTAGGTGGAACCTGCCGGTAGCATAGCCGCACATGAGGTACAGGTTGCAAAGTAAGCCTGTGCTTTGGCACCCTTGCTTTTTGCGGACGACATGCTGTTGTCTCCTCAGAGTACAATCCGGGAGGGTATATAGCCAAAAACCAACAGTGCGACCGTACAGAGTATATGTATAGCAAATGACCATATATATATATATATACACTTCGGCACCCAGGGGGGCCAGCACCTAGTAACAGGTGCGGCTTACCGACCGCCCAAAGCGGTTGTGTGACCACCAGATTCCCTGCCTGGGCCTCCCAGAGCCGTGTTGTCTCTCCTCTCCAGCTTCAGAAGTGCTGACAGGAATGGCTGCCGGCGTTCTGTGAGGAGGAGGGGGCCGTGGGCGTGCCCTAGAAAGTGCGGGAATCTGGTGCCCCACTGTGCTCAGTGAGGGGGGAGGAGGATACAAAGTATGCTCCAGCCCTCAGCGCTGACGTCCAGTGCAGCGTCCCGCCCTTACCCCTGACTGGCAGGCCGGGGGGCGGGAGTATGTGGTACTAGGCCGCAGAAGCCGCGGACTAAAGTTATAAGCGCGGCCGGCAAACAAGCACGGTCAGCGCGGTAGTCCCGGCGTACTAACACACCCAGCAGTGCTGCAGCGTGTATAACACAAGCGCTCCATGCGCCGTCCCCAAGGGGACACAGAGTACCTCACAGTAGCAGGGCCTTGTCCCTGACGATACCCGGCTCCTGTCCAGCAGATTCCCCAGGGGCTGCGGAGGGAGCACGGTCCCAGTGTCTGGAGACCGATTAGGATCCCACTTCACCCAGAGCCCTTAAGGGATGGGGAAGGAAAAACAGCATGTGGCTCCTGCCTATGTACCCGCAATGGGTACCTCAACCTTAACAACACCGCCGACCAGAGTGGGGTGAGAAGGGAGCATGCCGGGGGCCCTGTTATGGGCCCTCTTTTCTTCCATCCGATAAAGTCAGCAGCTGCTGCTGACTAAATTGTGGAGCTATGCGTGTATGTGTGCCTCCTTCGCACAAAGCATAAAAACTGAGGAGCCCGTGGGAGCACGGGGGGTGTATAGGCAGAAGGGGAGGGGCTTTACACTTTTAAGTGTAATACTTTGTGTGGCCTCCGGAGGCAGAAGCTATACACCCAATTGTCTGGGTCTCCCAATGGAGCGACAAAGAAATATATATATACATATACATATACACACACACACACACACACACACACACACACACACACACACACACACACACACATACAAAATATATATTTTTTTTTCTTTAAAAACGTTTTTCTGATTATGATTATATATATATATATATATATATATATATATATATATATATATATATTTTTTTTTTTTTCTGATGCAGAAGTGTTGTAGAAGCCGGAATGGCTCAGATCCTGACAATTTAACCCTGCAGGTTCTGCAATCAAAAACAACACCCAAATATTGCACTTACTCAAAAAAAATGATACTATTAAAATTTGCAATTTGACACGTAATAAAATAAAATAAAATTAAGAAAAAAACAAAAAACACTTAGTCCTCACACAGCTCCATTAACGGAAAAATAAAACATTAAAAGTTCTCAGAAAAGCAAATAAAATCTATATAATCTTCTACAAATTTCTGTATTTTTTTTTTTATTGCTTTAAAAAAAATAAATAAATAAAATAAAGAAAGAAAGAAAAATTCTTGCAATTTTGGTATTTCCATAATTGGACTGACCTGGAGAATTGTCATTTTTACCCTGACCTGAACTACTAAAAACCCAAAAACCAATGGTAAAAATGCATTTCTTTTTATTCTACTGCACTTGGAATTTTTCCGTTTTCGGCACATTTTAAGTAAAATGAGTGTTTTTTTAAAAACTACAGTTTGTGCCACAAAAATAAAATTCTGGCTCTTAGAAAAAGAGAGGGAAAAAAAAAAAGTGCAAGAATGAAATTCTAATTTTTGGGAGGGGATTAAACAAGTTCCTGTTTTCATCCTGCACAGTGAACATTGTAGATGTTGGGGAGAACACTTATTTTTTGCGCTGTAAGGTAAATAGCATTAAATTTACGGTAACACATTGTCAAAATTGTGTCCCATAACTGGTTAACCCATTCATGGCCGGGGGATTATTCCTAGAGCTGAAACTTATTTTTTAGTCGACAAAGCCGTATGGGGACTTGTTTAAAGCGCAATGACGTTTTTGGTCGGATAAATTGTAGTTTTGAACAGCAACATTCACTTTGTCATAAAAGGTAATGAGAATTTCGGGGAGAAAAAAAAATCCAAGTGGGTTGAATTATTAAAAAAATTTTTTTACAATTCTGTCAATTGTTTTTGTTTTTTTTTTTTGCTTTGTTTATTTTGCAGTAAAAATTATCTGGAAATTGTATTCTTCAGGTCTGTACGATTACGGCAATATTTGTAGTGGTAAAAAGAATAAAATAAGTAATAATACAATTTTTTTTCTGGGATTTGTAAAGTTTTCACTTTTCTATCAATGCAGATCTGGGAGGGCTTGTATTTTGCATGGCGGGCCACAAAGCTGACATTTATTGGTACCATTTTGGAATACAGGTGACATTTTAATTGCATTTTATGGCAAAGTTGCAGCGTTTCCTTATGCATTTTTGGCATTGCAGTTTTTGCTTTTTACTGTTTATCATACAGGATAAATCGGACTTGTAGGCCCTGTGTGCACGGTGCAGTTTTTGATGCGGTTTATTGTGCAAAGTTGCAGCTTCTAAAATGTGATAATGAAATAGAATACTGTAATAAAGCCAGTCCCAAAGGGGTGAAACAATCCGGTGTGGCACCTGGGGACCCGGGGGCAGACGCTGCATGAAATGCAGAGATTTTAGGTGCAGCGCCACTTTATGTTGGGCAGTCTGCCCACAAGGAAATATCTACAAATCACGCATTGTCTATCTGGAGGAACAAGTGAAAGGAGGTAACACAAGACGCCACCGCAGGGTTCACACTCATCAGCGAAAGCTGCAAGACCTGTGGAAATGCCGGGAGGAAGCAGGACGATAAGCGAAACAGCACCATATGTCAGCATTACTGTGTGTAAGGTGTTCCGGGAGCATTGTGCCCACGGGATGGATTTTGACGCAGGTTTACATCTGCGGAGTTGTTGCGGTAAACCTGCGTTAACAGTGCAGATTTGGTGCAGAATTCCTGTATCTCCATAGTGGAGGAGCGGGAATTCCGCAGATATTTCCGCTGGAATAATTGACATGCAGTTATGTGCGGCTGCGGGAAATACGCACATACTGCAGCATTGATACAGCACTCCCCAAATCCAATAGGGTAACAAGGGGAGTGTCTGTACTTGCTAAAACCTGCGGATTTATCTAGAAAATCCAGATAGATCCGCGGGTTTTCCACAGCAAAATCCGCGGGTACGTTGTCCCGTGAGCACATAGCCTAAAGCTGGGTTCACACATAGCAACAGCGACAATGACGTCGCTGTTACGTCACCATTTTCTGTGATGCAACAGCGACCTTGTAAGACGCTGTTATGATTGCTGCTTAGCTGTCAAACACAGTGACGCAGCAGCCATCATAACGACACGCGTCGCTGTGCTACATGTGTAGAGAGCAGGGAGCCGCGCACACGCTTAGCGCTGGCTCCCTGCACTCCTACCTATAGTACACATCGGGTTAATTACCCGATGTGTACTGCAGCTACATGTGCAGGGAGCCAGCACTGGCAGCGTGAGAGCGGCGGAGGCTGGTAACGAAGGTAAATATCGGGTAACCAGGGAAAGGTCTTCCCTTGGTTACCCGATGTTTACCCTGGTTACAGCTTACCGCAGCTGCCAGATGCTGGCTCCTGCTCCCTGCTCGCTTCATTTCGTCACTCTCTCGCTGTCACACACAGCGATGTGTTCGTTACAGCGGGAGACCAAAAAATGGTCCAGGACATTCAGCAACGAGCGGCGACCTCACAGCAGGGGCCAGGTCGTTGCTGGATGTCACACACAGCGACAATGACGGGACGTCGCTGCAACGTCACAGAAAATGGTGACGTAGCAGCGACGTCGTTGTCGTCGTCGCTGTGTGTGACACCACCTTAAGGGTGGAAATACTGGGTTATCACTGAGCACTCCCTTGAAAAAATAAAAAGCTAAGTGGTGACTACCGCCTGCACAGAGGAAAATTGCCATAATCTATTGCCTCTAATGTAGCAGGGTATGATGGTTTTATACAGTTGCACACACTGGGCATTAAAAGAAAAAAAGCACAAAAGAAAAAGCTTCACATACTAACAAACCTGAGCACACCAGCAAAAATAAATAAAAAATAAATAAATGCAAAATAAGACAGATAAAAACTTGTATCTGGTTAAAGGGGATAACCCTAATAATGTACCCGAAAATTACACTTCAAAAGGTATAAAAGGTAACAAAAAAAGTATAATGAAACATTAAATGCAGCACCATAAATAGAGATGAAAAACCAACAATGCTCGTCTCCAAATACCAAAAATAATGACTAAAGAGTCATACACTGATACGGCCAAGAGGGTGAGGAAATCCAGGCAAAGACCCCAAGGGGTACACTGCTCCATCAGGGGGGGACATGGAGCCGTGCTCTGTAATATATGGGGACACATGATTAGGGGACCCCGGCAACATGATCCAGTGAACCTATGTGGGACCAGTAATGCCCCCTCTCACCTCCCTCACTGCACTCAGCCGGCCAGAGGCAGAGAGGTCTCCAATTATGTCCTAATCTTTTGCAGAAATATATATATATATCTATATAACAGGTGATGAAATGAGGCTTAACAGCAAATCTGGCAGAATATCAAATAAAATAAGCTCTAAAAGGCGGCACAACATTAATACGGGCGACTAATGGTTCACTGCAGCGGTGACCAACCTGCGGCTTTCCAGCTGTTACAAAACTACAACTCCCAGCAGTATCTGCCCATGACTGGGGGTTGTAGTTTTGCAACAGCTGGAAAGTCATTTATTGGAAATCACAGGTGTAAAGCAAAAAGAAAGAAACAAACAGTATCTTGTACTTACTGGGTTCCCTGTTGATTTCCACATCGAAGAAGCACTGGGGACGCGCCTTCTCCGCCATCGTACAGCTCAGACACGACCTTCACAGAAGGAGAGAGGAGATGATCATCACCCCGTGCTGTATGGAGCAGAACGTCCTCCTACAGTCACCCCACAAATCAGCAGGCACCGTCCTATATAGATCAGACTCCTCCTCTGCCAGGTAGCAGGAGGACGTGTCACCTTACATCCAAGCCTTCTGAAACCCTAGACTTAGGCTCTGTGCACACAAGGTCTTTTTCAGACGGATACCATCTGGAATCTCCTGAAAAAGCACTGCGAAACCCCAGCAAAAAAACCCAAACAACTAATGTAAAAACAATGTGCACACATTGCATCTTTGGCTTCTTAAAAGAACTAATGTTCATTCTACTGTCGGCTTTTCCTGACGCTGGGAAAATTCGGTGGATCCACCAGCGTCCTAAAGAAGTCTCCTTATACAGTATATCACAAAAGTGAGTACACCCCTTACATTTTTATTAATGAGTCACATGACACTGGGGAGGGAAAATCATTTTGTTAGTCTTAAAAATCCTTTGTCCCTAAAGAACCTGGACTCCAGAATGATACATTGTAACAAACAACCTGGTTAATGTAAACTGCAACAACCTTTTTAATTTAACCTGCAACAACTCAGCAAGCAGGGGTCTTACAAAGGTGATGATGACATGACATATGTATCCGTTTTTTATTTCCGTATGTTTGAGTAATAAATTCTATTTGAGGACAAGAGTTTTTAAAATCAATACTACGGGGAGCGCGGCCACTACAGAATTGGTTTACTTCATTTTTAACTATGACATATGACATGTCACACTTTTCTTTTTTTTGGTGCAGTTTTGTTGCAATGTTCTTCACAATCAAGGAGGAAACAAAAAATCTGTTAGAGCACCAAGGCCATATACACAGTTCTGGGGCATGGATCGTTCTCACAGTCCCTGTATTGATGAGAAAAGGCAGAAAGGCCTCAATGAATTCCCCTTTAAGAGTCTACAGTAAGAGTCAGATGTTTCTGTCTCCTCTTTGTTTGCACTCTTTTTCCCTCCAGCAAGCGGAGGGATATTCACAGGATTGTGGAAGGAGACGTCTGAGACAAGCGAGGTATTGTGCTCCCCAGAGACCGTGCCGGATCACCGACGGAGGAAATCCCCCGCCTCATATTACAGGAGACCGAACAACAGAGGTCCAACCAGCAAACGTCAGCGGACCCCAAATATCAGACCAGGACTGTACAAAGGGGCCGCAGCCAAGACCCCCAGGAAATGTTATAACAGGACAATTGCTTACACAGGACGTATAGAAAACTGAGAGGACTATATATACTGTACAGCGTATAAACGGGGACATGAGAGGTGTATATATACTGTACAGCGTATAGACGGGGACATGAGAGGTGTATATATAATGTACAGAGTATAAACGGGGACATGAGAGGTGTATATATACACTATACAGAGTATAAACGGGGACATGAGAGGTGTATATATACACTATACAGAGTATAAACGGGGACATGAGAGGTGTATAGATACTGTACAGCGTATAGACGGGGACATGAGAGGTGTATATATACTGTACAGCGAATAGACGGGGACATGAGAGGTGTATATATAATGTACAGCGTATAGACGGGGACATGAGAGGTGTATATATACTATACAGAGTATAAACGGGGACATGAGAGGTGTATATATAATGTACAGCGAATAGACGGGGACATGAGAGGTGTATATATAATGTACAGCGTATAGACAAGGACACGAGGGTGTATATAATGTACAGAGTATAAACGGGGACATGAGAGGTGTATATATACTGTACAGCGAATAGACGGGGACATGAGAGGTGTATATATACTGTACAGCGAATAGACGGGGACATGAGAGGTGTATATATAATGTACAGCGAATAGACGGGGACATGAGAGGTGTATATATAATGTACAGCGTATAGACAAGGACACGAGGGTGTATATAATGTACAGAGTATAAACGGGGACATGAGAGGTGTATATATACTGTACAGCGTATAGACGGGGACATGAGAGGTGTATATATACTGTACAGCGTATAGACGGGGACATGAGAGGTGTATATATAATGTACAGAGTATAAACGGGGACATGAGAGGTGTATATATACACTATACAGAGTATAAACGGGGACATGAGAGGTGTATATATACACTATACAGAGTATAAACGGGGACATGAGAGGTGTATATATACACTATACAGAGTATAAACGGGGACATGAGAGGTGTATAGATACTGTACAGCGTATAGACGGGGACATGAGAGGTGTATATATACTGTACAGCGAATAGACGGGGACATGAGAGGTGTATATATAATGTACAGCGTATAGACGGGGACATGAGAGGTGTATATATACTATACAGAGTATAAACGGGGACATGAGAGGTGTATATATACTGTACAGCGAATAGACGGGGACATGAGAGGTGTATATATACTGTACAGCGAATAGACGGGGACATGAGAGGTGTATATATAATGTACAGCGTATAGACAAGGACACGAGGGTGTATATAATGTACAGAGTATAAACGGGGACATGAGAGGTGTATATATACTGTACAGCGTATAGACGGGGACATGAGAGGTGTATATATACTGTACAGCGTATAGACGGGGACATGAGAGGTGTATATATAATGTACAGCGTATAGACAAGGACACGGGGGTGTATATAATGTACAGAGTATAAACGGGGACATGAGAGGTGTATATATACTGTACAGCGTATAGACTGGGACATGAGAGGTGTATATATACTGTACAGCGTATAGACTGGGACATGAGAGGTGTATATTTAATGTACAGCGTATAGACAAGGACACGGGGGTGTATATACTGAATAGGGTAGAAACGGGGACATGAGAGGTGTATATATACTGTACAGCGTATAGACAAGTACACAGGGGGTGTATATATATATATATACACTGTACAGCGTATATATATGGGGACATGAGAGGTGTATATATACTGTACAGCGAATAGACGGGGACATGAGAGGTGTATATATACTGTACAGCGAATAGACGGGGACATGAGAGGTGTATATATAATGTACAGCGTATAGACAAGGACACGAGGGTGTATATAATGTACAGAGTATAAACGGGGACATGAGAGGTGTATATATACTGTACAGCGTATAGACTGGGACATGAGAGGTGTATATATACTGTACAGCATATAGACTGGGACATGAGAGGTGTATATTTAATGTACAGCGTATAGACAAGGACACGGGGGTGTATATACTGAATAGGGTAGAAACGGGGACATGAGAGGTGTATATATACTGTACAGCGTATAGACAAGTACACAGGGGGTGTATATATATATATATATATATACACTGTACAGCGTATATATATGGGGACATGAGAGGTGTATAAATATTGTACAGCATATATATACAGGGACACAGGAGGTGTATATATACTGTACAGCATATAGACGGGGACATGAGAGGTGTATATATAATGTACAGCATATAGATGAGGACACAAAGTCTATATATACTGTACAGGGTATAGACGGGGACACGTGAGGGGTTTATATACTGTATAACGTATAGTTGGGGACCTGTGAAGTGTATATGTGTGTATACCTTATATACGGAGTGTACACTGTACATATGAGGTGCACACTGTGTAGAAATATAAATATATATATGGGTGTACACTGTATATGTGAGGTATATACATGGGTGGACTCTGTACATGTGGTATATATGGGGTGTACTCTGTACATGTGGTATATATGGGGTATATACTGCATATATGGGGTGCACACTGTATATACGGTGTGTAAACTGTATATATGGGGTGTATACTGTATATAAGGGGTATATATGGGGTGTATGAGTATGTTGTGTATACTGTATATATGGTGAGTACACTGCATATACGGGTTGTACTCTGTGTATATGGAGTATATATGGTGTGCATACTGTATATACGGGGAGTACACTGTGTATATGGAGTATATATGGTGTGCATACTGTATATACGGGGAGTACACTGTGTATATGGAGTATATATGGTGTGCATACTGTATATATGGGGAGTACACTGTGTATATGGAGTATATATGGTGTGCATACTGTATATACGGGGAGTACACTGTGTATATGGAGTATATATGGTGTGCATACTGTATATACGGGGAGTACACTGTGTATATGGAGTATATATGGTGTGCATACTGTATATACGGGGAGTACACTGTGTATATGGAGTATATATGGTGTGCATACTGTATATACGGGGAGTACACTGTGTATATGGAGTATATATGGTGTGCATACTGTATATACGGGGAGTACACTGTGTATATGGAGTATATATGGTGTGCATACTGTATATACGGGGAGTACACTGTGTATATGGAGTATATATGGTGTGCATACTGTATATACGGGGAGTACACTGTGTATATGGAGTATATATGGTGTGCATACTGTATATACGGGGAGTACACTGTGTATATGGAGTATATATGGTGTGCATACTGTATATACGGGGAGTACACTGTGTATATGGAGTATATATGGTGTGCATACTGTATATACGGGGAGTACTCTGTGTATATGGAGTATATATGGTGTGCATACTGTATATACGGGGAGTACACTGTGTATATGGAGTATATATGGTGTGCATACTGTATATACGGGTTGTACTCTGTGTATATGGAGTATATATGGTGTGCATACTGCATATACGGGGAGTACACTGTGTATATGAGTATATATGGTGTCCATACTGCATATACGGGTTGTACTCTGTGTATATGGAGTATATATGGTGTGCATACTGTATATACGGGGAGTACACTGTGTATATGGAGTATATATGGTGTGCATACTGTATATACGGGTAGTACACTGTGTTTATGGAGTATATATGGTGTGCATACTGTATATACGGGGAGTACACTGTGTATATGAGTATATATGGTGTGCATACTGTATATACGGGGAGTACACTGTGTATATGGGATATATATGGAGTATACACTGTACATGTGGCAGATGTGAGGACATTATCACCAGTGCAGTAGATGTGCTGACGTGTCCCGTATATAGGTGCAGTACACACTGTATACATTTATATAGTTGTACACAGGCTATACACGCTGTGCTGTACACAGTATATAGGGGCTGTACACTATATATATACATGCAGTACTCAGCATGTACGTGCGCTGTACACAGAATGCAGGCGCTGTATACAGTATATACGCGCTGTACACCATATATAATTGCTGTATACGGTATATACGTGTCAGTGAGGCGCCGGCCCGTACTGACCCCGCAGCTCCTCATTCACCGTCCGCTCTTCCTTCTCGCCGTCTCCGCAGAGGGGGTGGGGCGTCCAGGGGTCCTCAGCCGCGCTGACTTCTGGGACCGCCGTCGTCAGCAGGGCTGCCCGTTATCATCGCCTGTCCGCAGTGAGCTCTGTCTCCATGGTGACGTGTCAGCGCCGTGCGCGCCCTGAACACTGCGCCCTGTGTCCACAGAGACGGGGAGAACTACAACTCCCAGCAGGAGCGGCCTCTGCACCTCTCACTATCTGCACAATCTTTAGGACGTGGTTTCTTTATAATCACTTTTTCTAGCTGCATAGTAGGAGGTGAAGTGACCAGAACAGCAGGAAAGAGGGCGGCCATTGCAGGAAGAAGGGGGCCATTGCAGGAGAGGGGGCCATTGCAGGAAGAAGGGGGCCATTGCAGGAAGAAGGGGGCCATTGCAGGAGAGGGGCCATTGCAGGAAGAAGGGGGCCATTGCAGGAAGAAGGGGGCCATTGCAGGAGAGGGGCCATTGCAGGAAGAAGGGGGCATTGCAGGAGAGGGCGGCCATTGCAGGAGAGGGGGCCATTGCAGGAGAGGGCGGCCATTGCAGGAAGAAGGGGGCCATTGCAGGAAGAAGGGGGCCATTGCAGGAAGAAGGGGGCCATTGCAGGAGAGGGGCCATTGCAGGAGAGGGCGGCCATTGCAGGAGAGGGGGCCATTGCAGGAGAGGGGGCCATTGCAGGAGAGGGCGGCCATTGCAGGAGAGGGGGCCATTGCAGGAGAGGGGCCATTGCAGAGGGGGGGCATTGCAGGAGAGGGGGCCATTGCGGAGAGGGGGCCATTGCAGAGGGGGGGCATTGCAGGAGAGGGGCCATTGCAGAGGGGGGGCATTGCAGGAGAGGGGGGCATTGCAGGAGAGGGGGCCATTGCAGAGGGGGGGCATTGCAGGAGAGGGGGCCATTGCAGGAGAGGGGCCATTGCAGAGGGGGGCCATTGCAGGAGAGGGAGCCATTGCAGGAGAGGGGCCATTGCAGAGGGGGGGCATTGCAGGAGAGGGGGCCATTGCAGGAGAGGGGCCATTGCAGAGGGGGGCCATTGCAGGAGAGGGAGCCATTGCAGTAGAGGGGGCCATTGCAGGAGAGGGGGCCATTGCAGGAGAGGGGGCCATTGCAGAGGGGGGGCATTGCAGGAGAGGGGGCCATTGCAGGAGAGGGGCCATTGCAGGAGAGGGGGCCATTGCAGAGGGGGGCCATTGCAGGAGAGGGGGCCATTGCAGAGGGGGGGCATTGCAGGAGAGGGGGCCATTGCAGGAGAGGGGGCCATTGCAGAGGGGGGCCATTGCAGGAGAGGGGGCCATTGCAGAGGGGGGGCATTGCAGGAGAGGGGGCCATTGCAGGAGAGGGGGCCATTGCAGAGGGGGGCCATTGCAGGAGAGGGGGCCATTGCAGGAGAGGGGCCATTGCAGGAGAGGGGCCATTGCAGAGGGGGGGCATTGCAGGAGAGGGGGCCATTGCAGGAGAGGGGGCCATTGCAGAGGGGGGGCATTGCAGGAGAGGGGGCCATTGCAGGAAGAAGGGGCCATTGCAGGAGAGGGGCCATTGCAGAGGGGGGGCATTGCAGGAGAGGGGGCCATTGCAGAGGGGGGGCATTGCAGGAGGGGGGCATTGTAGGGGGGGTTAGAGACATTGCGGGGGGGGGCATTGTAGGGGGGGTTAGAGACATTGCTGGGGGGGGGCATTGCAGGAGAGGGGCCATTGCAGGAGAGGGGCCATTGCAGAGGGGGGGCCATTGCAGGAGAGGGGGCCATTGCAGGAGGGGGGCATTGTAGGGGGGGTTAGAGACATTGTAGGGGGGGTTAGAGACATTGCAGGGGGGGGGCATTGCAGGAGGAGGGCCATTGCAGGAGAGGGGGCCATTGTAGGGGGGGGTTAGAGACATTGCAGGGGGGTGGGCATTGCAGGAGGAGGGCCATTGCAGGGGGGGGCGCATTGTTTTATTTAACTTTTTGCAGATTTCACACAATTTTTTGGGGATTATTTTGACCACTTATATATTGACCATTTATATTATGCTGTTCTGATTTTATTCAGATTTTTTTCATCCTCTTTGGGGGGGGGGGGCGGGTTCTGATTTTTGGGAGGATTTTCATTTTGTTTTTTTTCCTCCTTTTTCTGGCTCTCTATGGGGGTTATTTTGGGATTTGGGGGACATTTAGCGGCTTTTGGACAGTAATTTTTATTTTCAGGCTGTATTCTGATTTTTGCGCTCTTCTCGCTTCTCTGATTTTTCCGCTCTTCTCCTCTCCCCTCTGATTTCTGTGCTCATCTTCTTTCCCCTCTGATTTCTGCGTTCTTCTCCTCTCCCCTTTGATTTTTGCGCTCTTCTTCTCGCTCCTCTGATTTTTGCGCTCTTCTTGCTCTGATTTTTGCGCTCTTCTTCTCACTCCTCTGATTTTTGCGCTCTTCTTGCATCTCTGATTTTTGCGCTCTTCTTCTTGCATCTCTGATTTTTGCGCTCTTCTTCTTGCTTCTCTGATTTTTGCACTCTTCTTCTTGCTCCTCTGATTTTTGCGCTCTTCTTCTCACTTCCTGATTTTTGGGCTCTTCTCCTTTCCCCTCTGATTTTTGTGCTCTTCTTCTTTCCCCTCTGATTTTTGCGCTCTTCTCCTCTCCCCTCTGATTTTTGCTCTCTTCTTCTCGCTCCTCTGATTTTTGCGCTCTTCTTCTCGCTCCTCTGATTTTTGTGCTCCTCTGATTTTTGCACTCTTCTCACTCCTCTGATTTTTGCGCTCTTCTTCTCGCTCCTCTGATTTTTGCACTCTTCTTCTTTGATTTTTGCGCTCTTCTTCTCGCTCCTCTGATTTCTGCGCTCTTCTTCTCGCTCCTCTGATTTTTGCACTCTTCTTCTTGCTCGTCTGATTTTTGCGTTCTTCTCGCTCCTCTGATTTCTGCGCTCTTCTTCTCGCTCCTCTGATTTTTGCGCTCTTCTTCTCGCGCCTCTGATTTTTGCACTCTTCTTCTCGTTCCTCTGATTTTTGCACTCTTCTTCTCGTTCCTCTGATTTTCTTTTTCGCTCCTAATTGGGAGACCCAGACAATTGGGTGTATAGCTACTGCCTCCGGAGGCCACACAAAGTATTACACTTAAAAGTGTAAGGCCCCTCCCCTTCTGGCTATACACCCCCCGTGGGATCACGGGCTCCTCAGTTTTCATGCTTTGTGCGAAGGAGGCACACATACACGCATAGCTCCACTGTTTAGTCAGCAGCAGCTGCTGACTATGTCGGATGGAAGAAAAGAGGGCCCATATGGGGCCCCCAGCATGCTCCCTTCTCACCCCACTTTTGTCTGCGGTGTTTGTTAAGGTTGAGGTACCCATTGCGGGTACAGAGGCTGGAGCCCACATGCTGCATCCTTCCCCATCCCCCTTAGGGCTCTGGGTGAAGTGGGATTTACCGGTCTCCAGGCACAGAGACCGTGCTCCGTCCACAGCCCCTGGGGAATCTGCTGGATATGGAGCGGAGTATCGTCAGGGACAGGGCCCTGCTACGACAAGGTACTCTGTGTCCCCGTACAGTCCGCGCGCACACTGCAGCATTGCTGGGTGTGTTAGTGCGCCGGGGACAACAGCGCTGCGCGCTGGTGCCATTCCTATCTACAGCTTTGCTGAGAGGGGACATGTATTGAAACTGCCGCGCGGCCACTGTTGTCAGCGCTGCGGCGCGGCTGGGACTTGTGGTGCGCCGGGGACTTCCGCGCTGGCCGTGCATATATCACGGCCGCGCTTATTACTAGAGTCCCCGGCTTTTGCGGCCTAGTTTCACTTCGTTCCCGCCCCCAGGCCTGCCAGTCAGGGGAAGGGCGGGACGCTGTATAGAACGTCAGCGCAGAGGGCTGGAGTCTGCTTTGCATACTCCAGCCCTCACACTGGGCACAGTGGGACGCCAGTTTCCCGCACTTTTGTTTGAGGCACGCCCACGATCCACCTCTCTTCACAGGACGCCGGCAGCCATTACTGTGTGCAGTCTGAGCTGGAGAGAGGAGACTGGGAGACCCAGACACGGGATTCTGGTGCCCACACACCCGCTTTTCAGCGGGCGGTAAGCTGCTCTCAAGGGCTGACCCCCACTGGTGCCGAAGTGTATATTGTATTTTATGCTTGTATGTTATACATTGCACTGTACGGTCGCTGGGGATCCCTTGCTATATACCCTCCTAGATTTCTCAGAGGACACAACAGCATGTCGACCGCAAAAAGCAAAGGTGCCAAGGCACAGGCTTTCTATGCTGCTTGTACCGCTTGTGGGGCTGTTCTACCGGCAGGTTCCACTGACCCCCACTGTGTGCAGTGCTCGGCCCCTGTGGCACTTGCTCGGCCGGGGCCTCTGCTGGAGGTGACCCAGGCAGAACCTCCTGTGAATACTGTCCAGGTGACAGGGACGGAGTTTGCAGCCTTTGCTGACAGATTGTCTGTGACTATGACTAAAATTCTTGAAACATTGCAGTCTAGACCAGTATCTCAGGCCATGGACACTGTTAACTCATTGCTCCCTGGTCCCCCTCAGTCGGAACAGCTCCGGGATCCGGGGGTGTCTCTTGCATCCCAGGGTGATGGCTCTGACACGGACGACAGTCCCAGACAGCCTAAACGAGCTCGCTATGAGCGGCCCTCGACTTCATCACACTGGTCAGGGTCCCAGCAGGAGGACTCTCTGTATGATGAGGCGGAGGTAGCTGATCAGGATTCTGATCCTGAAACCGCTCTCAATTTGGATACGCCTGATGGTGACGCCATAGTCAATGATCTTATAGCGTCCATCAATAGAATGTTGGACATTTCTCCCCCTGCTCCTCCTGTGGAGGAGACAGCTTCACAGCAGGAGAAATTCCATTTCAGGTATCCCAAGCGTAAATTAAGTGTTTTTCTGGACCACTCTGACTTTAGAGAGGCAATCCAGAAACACCACGCTTATCCGGATAAGCGTTTTTCCAAGCGGCTTAAGAATACACGTTATCCTTTTCCCCCAGACGTGGTCAAGGGCTGGACCCAGTGTCCCAAGGTGGATCCTCCAATCTCCAAGCTTGCAGCTAGATCCATAGTGGCAGTGGAAGATGGGGCGGCACTTAAAGATGCCACTGACAGGCAGATGGAGCTCTGGTTGAAATCCATCTATGAAGCTATCGGCGCGTCGTTTGCTCCAGCATTCGCAGCCGTATGGGCACTCCAAGCTATTTCAGCTGGTCTTACACAGATGGACACGGTCACACGTACATCTGCTCCGCAGGTGGCATCCTTAACCTCTCAAATGTCTGCATTTGCGTCTTACGCGATCAATGCTGTCCTAGACTCTACGAGCCGTACGGCAGTGGCGTCCGCCAACTCCGTAGTTTTACGCAGAGCCTTGTGGTTAAGAGAATGGAAGGCAGATTCTGCTTCCAAAAAGTGTTTAACCAGTTTGCCATTTTCTCGTGACCGACTGTTTGGGGAGCGCTTAGATGAAATCATTAAACACTCCAAGGGTAAGGATTCATCCTTACCTCAGCCCAGACAAAATAAACCCCAACAGAGGAGGGGACAGTCGGGGTTTCGGTCCTTTCGAGGCTCAGGCAGGTCCCAATTCTCGTCCAAAAGGACTCAAAAGGATCAGAGGAGCTCAGATTCTTGGCGAACTCAGTCATGGCCAAAAAAGACAGCCGGAAGACCCGCCACCAAGGCGGCTTCCACATGACTTTCGGCCTCCTCTCTCCGCATCCTCGGTCGGTGGCAGGCTCTCCCGCTTTGGCGACATTTGGCTGCCACAGGTCCAAGACCGTTGGGTGAGAGACATTCTGTCTCACGGGTACAGGATAGAGTTCAGCTCTCGTTCTCCAACTCGCTTCTTCAGAACTTCTCCACCTCCCGACCGAGCCGATGCTCTGCGGCAAGCGGTGTCCACTCTAAAAGCGGAAGGAGTGGTAACCCCCGTTCCTCTTCTGGAACAAGGTCACGGTTTTTACTCCAATTTGTTTGTGGTGCCAAAAAAGGACGGGTCTTTCCGTCCTGTTCTGGACCTAAAACTGCTCAACAAGCATGTGAAAACCAGGCGGTTCCGGATGGAATCCCTCCGTTCCGTCATCGCCTCAATGTCTCAAGGAGATTTCCTAGCATCAATAGACATCAAAGATGCTTATCTCCACGTGCCGATTGCTCCAGAGCACCAGCGTTTTCTACGCTTCGTTATAGGAGACGAACACCTTCAGTTCGTAGCCCTGCCTTTCGGTTTGGCGACAGCTCCAAGGGTCTTCACCAAGGTCATGGCAGCAGTAGTAGCAGTCCTGCACTCTCAGGGTCACTCGGTGATCCCTTATTTGGACGATCTACTTGTCAAGGCACCCTCTCAAGAGGCATGCCAAAACAGCCTGAACGTTGCGCTGGAGACTCTCCAGAGTTTCGGGTGGATCATCAACTTTTCAAAGTCAAATCTCACCCCGACCCAATCGATAACATACCTTGGCATGGAGTTTCATACTCTCTCAGCGACAGTGATGCTTCCGCTGGACAAACAGCGGTCACTACAGACAGGGGTGCAATCTCTCCTTCAAGGCCAGTCACACCCCTTGAGACGCCTCATGCACTTCCTAGGGAAGATGGTTGCAGCAATGGAGGCAGTCCCTTTCGCGCAGTTTCATCTGCGTCCACTACAATGGGATATTCTCCGTCAATGGGACGGGAAGTCGACGTCCCTCGACAGGAACGTCTCCCTTTCTCCGGCGGCCAAGGAATCTCTTCAGTGGTGGCTTCTTCCCACCTCATTGTCAAAGGGAAAGTCCTTCCTACCCCCATCCTGGGCGGTGGTCACGACGGACGCGAGCCTGTCAGGGTGGGGAGCGGTTTTTCTCCACCACAGGGCTCAGGGTACGTGGACTCAGCAAGAGTCCACCCTTCAGATCAATGTTCTAGAAATCAGAGCAGTGTATCTTGCCCTACAAGCCTTCCAGCAGTGGCTGGAAGGCAAGCAGATCCGAATTCAGTCGGACAACTCCACAGCGGTAGCATACATCAACCACCAAGGTGGCACACGCAGTCGGCAAGCCTTCCAGGAAGTCCGACGGATTCTAACGTGGGTGGAAGACACGGCTTCCACCATTTCCGCAGTTCACATCCCAGGCGTGGAAAACTGGGAAGCAGACTTCCTCAGTCGCCAGGGTATGGACGCAGGGGAATGGTCCCTTCACCCGGACGTGTTTCAGGAGATCTGTCGCCGCTGGGGGATGCCGGACGTCGACCTGATGGCGTCACGGTACAACAACAAGGTCCCGGTTTTCATGGCACGGTCTCACGATCACCGAGCTCTGGCGGCAGACGCCTTAGTTCAAGATTGGTCGCAATTCCGACTACCTTATGTGTTCCCACCTCTGGCATTGTTACCCAGAGTGCTGCGCAAGATCAGGGCCGACTGCCGTCGCGCCATCCTCGTCGCTCCAGACTGGCCGAGGAGATCGTGGTACCCAGATCTGTGGCACCTCACGGTAGGCCAACCATGGGCACTACCAGAACGACCAGACTTGCTATCTCAAGGGCCGTTTTTCCACCTGAATTCTGCGGCCCTGAACCTGACTGTGTGGCCATTGAGTCCTGGATCCTAGCGTCTTCAGGATTATCTGGAAATGTTATTACCACCATGAGGCAGGCTAGAAAACCATCCTCCGCCAAGATCTACCACAGGACGTGGAAGATATTCTTATCTTGGTGCGCGGCTCAGGGAGTTCCTTCCTGGCCTTTTGCATTGCCTACTTTTCTTTCCTTCCTGCAATCCGGGTTGGAAAAAGGTTTGTCGCTCAGCTCCCTTAAAGGACAAGTCTCAGCGCTATCTGTATTTTTTCAGAAACGCCTAGCACGACTTACTCAGGTGCGCACGTTCCTGCAGGGGGTTTGTCACATCGTCCCTCCTTACAAGCGGCCGTTAGAGCCCTGGGATCTGAACAAGGTTCTAATTGCTCTCCAGAAGCCGCCTTTCGAGCCTATGAAGGAGGTTTCCCTTTCTCGTCTTTCACAGAAAGTGGCTTTTCTAGTAGCGGTCACGTCTCTTCGGAGAGTGTCCGAGCTAGCGGCGCTCTCATGCAAATCTCCTTTCCTGGTGTTTCACCAGGACAAGGTGGTTCTACGTCCGGTTCCTGAGTTTCTCCCTAAGGTGGTATCCCCCTTTCATCTCAATTAGGATGTCACATTACCTTCCTTGTGTCCTCATCCAGTTCATCAATTTGAGAAAGGTTTGCATTTGTTGGATCTGGTCAGAGCACTCAGGATCTACATTTCCCGCACGGCGCCCTTACGCCGCTCGGATGCACTCTTTGTCCTTGTCGCTGGTCAGCGTAAAGGGTCGCAAGCTTCCAAATCCACCCTGGCTCGGTGGATCAAGGAACCAATTCTTGAAACCTACCGTTCTGCGGGGCTTCCGGTTCCTTCAGGGCTGAAGGCCCATTCTACCAGAGCCGTGGGTGCGTCCTGGGCATTACGGCACCAGGCTACGGCTCAGCAGGTGTGCCAGGCGGCTACCTGGTCGAGTCTGCACACCTTTACCAAGCATTATCAGGTGCATACCTACGCTTCGGCGGACGCCAGCCTAGGTAGACAAGTCCTGCAGGTGGCGGTTGCCCACCTGTAGGACAGGGCTGTTTGACGGCCCTATCACGAGGTATTCTTTTACCCACCCAGGGACTGCTTTTGGACGTCCCAATTGTCTGGGTCTCCCAATTAGGAGCGAAAAAGAAGAAGGGAATTTTGTTTACTTACCGTAAATTCCTTTTCTTCTAGCTCCAATTGGGAGACCCAGCACCCGCCCTGTTTTCTTAGGGATTTTTGGTTTTTTCGAGTACACATGTTGTTCATGTTGAATGGTTTCAGTTCTCCGATGTTTCTTCGGATTGAATTTGTCTTTAAACCTGTTATTGGCTTTCCTCCTTCTTGCTTTTGCACTAAAACTGAGGAGCCCGTGATCCCACGGGAGGGTGTATAGCCAGAAGGGGAGGGTCTTTACACTTTTAAGTGTAGTGCTTTGTGTGGCCTCCGGAGGCAGTAGCTATACACCCAATTGTCTGGGTCTCCCAATAGGAGCTAGAAGAAAAGGAATTTACGGTAAGTAAACAAAATTCCCTTCTTTGCACTCTTCTTCTCGTTCCTCTGATTTTTGCGCTCTTCTTCTCGTTCCTCTGATTTTTGCGCTCTTCTTCTCGTTCCTCTGATTTTTGTGCTCTTCTTCTTGCTTCTCTGATTTTTGCACTCTTCTTCTCGCTCCTCTGATTTTTGCGCTCTTCTTCACGCTACTCTGATTTTTGCGCTCTTCTTCTTGCTACTTTGATTTTTGCGCTCTTCTTCTCGCTTCTCTGATTTTTGCGCTCTTCTTCTCGCTCCTCTGATTTTTGCGCTGTTCTCGCTCCTCTGATTTTTGCGCTCTTCTTCTTGCTACTCTGATTTTTGTGCTCTTCTTCTTGCTTCTCTGATTTTTGCGCTCTCCTTCTCGCTCCTCTGATTTTTGCGCTCTTCTTCTCGCTCCTCTGATTTTTGCGCTCATCTTCTCGCTTCTCTGATTTTTGCGCTCTTCTTCTCACTTCTCTGATTTTTGCGCTCTTCTTCTTGCTTCTCTGATTTTTGCGCTCATCTTCTCGCTCCTCTGATTTTTGCGCTCTTCTTCTTTCCCCTCTGATTTCTGCGCTCTTCTCCTCTCCCCTCTGATTTTTGTGCTCATCTTCTTTCCCCTCTGATTTCTGCGCTCTTCTCCTCGCCCCTCTGATTTTTGTTCTCTTCTTCTCGCTCCTCTGATTTTTGCGCTCTTCTTCTTGCTTCTCTGATTTTTGCGCCCTTCTCGCTTCTCTGATTTTTGTGCCCTTCTTCTCACTCTTCTGATTTTTGTGCCCTTCTTCTCACTTCTCTGATTTTTGTGCCCTTCTTCTCACTCCTCTGATTTTTGTGCCCTTCTTCTCACTTCTGTGATTTTTGTGCCCTTCTCGCTACTCTGATTTTTGCGCTCTTCTTCTTGCTACTTTGATTTTTGCGCTCTTCTTCTCGCTTCTCTGATTTTTGCGCTCTTCTTCTCACTCCTCTGATTTTTGCGCTGTTCTCGCTCCTCTGATTTTTGCGCTCTTCTTGCTACTCTGATTTTTGTGCTCTTCTTCTTGCTTCTCTGATTTTTGCGCTCTTCTTCTCGCTCCTCTGATTTTTGCGCTCTTCTTCTCGCTCCTCTGATTTTTGCGCTCTTCTTCTCACTTCTCTGATTTTTGCGCTCTTCTTCTTGCTTCTCTGATTTTTGCGCTCATCTTCTCGCTCCTCTGATTTTTGCGCTCTTCTTCTTTCCCCTCTGATTTCTGCGCTCTTCTCCTCTCCCCTCTGATTTTTGTGCTCATCTTCTTTCCCCTCTGATTTCTGCGCTCTTCTCCTCGCCCCTCTGATTTTTGTTCTCTTCTTCTCGCTCCTCTGATTTTTGCGCTCTTCTTCTTGCTTCTCTGATTTTTGCGCCCTTCTCGCTTCTCTGATTTTTGTGCCCTTCTTCTCACTCTTCTGATTTTTGTGCCCTTCTTATCACTTCTCTGATTTTTGTGCCCTTCTTCTCACTCCTCTGATTTTTGTGCCCTTCTTCTCACTTCTGTGATTTTTGTGCCCTTCTCACTCCTCTGATTTTTGCGCTCTTCTTCTCGCTTCTCTGATTTTTGCGCCCTTCTTCTCGCTCCTCTGATTTTTGCGCCCTTCTTTTCGCTCCTCTGATTTTTGCGCTCTTCTTCTCGGTTCTCTGATTTTTGCGCTCTTCTTCTCGCTTCTCTGATTTTTGCGCTCTTGTTCTCGCTTCTCTGATTTTTGCGCTCTTCTTCTCGCTTCTCTGATTTTTGCGCTCTTCTTCTCGCTTCTCTGATTTTTGCGCTCTTCTTCTCACTTCCTGATTTTTGGGCTCTTCTTCTTTCCCCTCTGATTTCTACGCTCTTCTCCTTTCCCCTCTGATTTTTGTGCTCATCTTCTTTCCCCTCTGATTTCTGCGTTCTTCTCCTCTCCCCTTTGATTTTTGCGCTCTTCTTCTCGCTCCTCTGATTTTTGCGCTCTTCTTGCTCTGATTTTTGCGCTCTTCTTCTCACTCCTCTGATTTTGCGCTCTTCTTGCATCTCTGATTTTTGCGCTCTTCTTCTTGCATCTCTGATTTTTGCGCTCTTCTTCTTGCTTCTCTGATTTTTGCACTCTTCTTCTTGCTCCTCTGATTTTTGCGCTCTTCTTCTCACTTCCTGATTTTTGGGATCTTCTCCTTTCCCCTCTGATTTTTGTGCTCTTCTTCTTTCCCCTCTGATTTTTGCGCTCTTCTCCTCTCCCCTCTGATTTTTGCTCTCTTCTTCTCGCTCCTCTGATTTTTGCTCTCTTCTTCTCGCTCCTCTGATTTTTGCGCTCTTCTTCTCGCTCCTCTGATTTTTGTGCTCCTCTGATTTTTGCACTCTTCTCACTCCTCTGATTTTTGCGCTCTTCTTCTCGCTCCTCTGATTTTTGCACTCTTCTTCTTTGATTTTTGCGCTCTTCTTCTCGCTCCTCTGATTTCTGCGCTCTTCTTCTCGCTCCTCTGATTTTTGCACTCTTCTTCTTGCTCCTCTCATTTTTGTGCTCCTCTGATTTTTGTGTTCTTCTTCTCGCTCCTCTGATTTTTGCGTTCTTCTCGCTCCTCTGATTTTTGCGCTCTTCTCGCTCCTCTGATTTTTGTGCTCTTCTTCTCACTCCTCTGATTTTTGCACTCTTCTTCTCGCTCCTCTGATTTTTGCACTCTTCTCGCTCCTCTGATTTTTGCGCTCTTCTTCTCGCGCCTCTGATTTTTGCACTCTTCTTCTCGTTCCTCTGATTTTTGCGCTCTTCTTCTCGTTCCTCTGATTTTTGCACTCTTCTTCTCGTTCCTCTGATTTTTGCACTCTTCTTCTCGTTCCTCTGATTTTTGCACTCTTCTTCTCGTTCCTCTGATTTTTGCACTCTTCTCGTTCCTCTGATTTTTGCGCTCTTCTTCTCGCTTCTCTGATTTTTGCACTCTTCTTCTCGTTCCTCTGATTTTTGCACTCTTCTCGTTCCTCTGATTTTTGCGCTCTTCTTCTCGCTTCTCTGATTTTTGCACTCTTCTCACTCCTCTGATTTTTGCACTCTTCTCGTTCCTCTGATTTTTGCACTCTTCTTCTCGTTCCTCTGATTTTTGTGCTCTTCTTCTTGCTACTCTGATTTTTGCGCTCTTCTTCTTGCTACTCTGATTTTTGCGCTCTTCTTCTCGCTACTCTGATTTTTGTGCTCTTCTTCTTGCTTCTCTGATTTTTGCGCTCTTCTTCTCGCTCCTCTGATTTTTGCGCTCTTCTTCTCGCTACTCTGATTTTTGCGCTCTTCTTCTCGCTACTCTGATTTTTGCGCTCTTCTTCTTGCTTCTCTGATTTTTGCGCTTTTCTTCTCGCTCCTCTGATTTTTGCGCTCTTCTTCTCGCTCCTCTGATTTTTGCGCTCTTCTTCTTGCTACTTTGATTTTTGCGCTCTTCTTCTCGCTTCTCTGATTTTTGCGCTCTTCTTCTCGCTCCTCTGATTTTTGCGCTGTTCTCGCTCCTCTGATTTTTGCGCTGTTCTCGCTCCTCTGATTTTTGCGCTCTTCTTCTCGCTACTCTGATTTTTGTGCTCTTCTTCTTGCTTCTCTGATTTTTGCGCTCTTCTTCTCGCTCCTCTGATTTTTGCGCTCTTCTTCTCGCTCCTCTGATTTTTGCGCTCTTCTTCTCACTTCTCTGATTTTTGTGCCCTTCTTCTCACTCCTCTGATTTTTGTGCCCTTCTTCTCACTTCTGTGATTTTTGTGCCCTTCTCACTTCTCTGATTTTTGGGCTCTTCTTCTCACTCCTCTGATTTTTGCGCTCTTCTTCTCGCTTCTCTGATTTTTGCGCCCTTCTTCTCGCTCCTCTGATTTTTGCGCCCTTCTTTTCGCTCCTCTGATTTTTGCGCTCTTCTTCTCGCTTCTCTGATTTTTGCGCTCTTCTTCTCGCTTCTCTGATTTTTGCGCTCTTCTTCTCGCTTCTCTGATTTTTGCGCTCTTCTTCTCACTTCCTGATTTTTGGGCTCTTCTTCTTTCCCCTCTGATTTCTACGCTCTTCTCCTTTCCCCTCTGATTTTTGTGCTCATCTTCTTTCCCCTCTGATTTCTGCGTTCTTCTCCTCTCCCCTTTGATTTTTGCGCTCTTCTTCTCGCTCCTCTGATTTTTGCGCTCTTCTTGCTCTGATTTTTGCGCTCTTCTTCTCACTCCTCTGATTTTGCGCTCTTCTTGCATCTCTGATTTTTGCGCTCTTCTTCTTGCATCTCTGATTTTTGCGCTCTTCTTCTTGCTTCTCTGATTTTTGCACTCTTCTTCTTGCTCCTCTGATTTTTGCGCTCTTCTTCTCACTTCCTGATTTTTGGGCTCTTCTTCTTTCCCCTCTGATTTCTACGCTCTTCTCCTTTCCCCTCTGATTTTTGTGCTCTTCTTCTTTCCCCTCTGATTTTTGCGCTCTTCTCCTCTCCCCTCTGATATTTGCTCTCTTCTTCTCGCTCCTCTAATTTCTGCGCTCTTCTTCTCGCTCCTCTGATTTTTGCACTCTTCTTCTTGCTCCTCTGATTTTTGTGCTCCTCTGATTTTTGTGTTCTTCTTCTCGCTCCTCTGATTTTTGCGTTCTTCTCGCTCCTCTGATTTTTGCGCTCTTCTCGCTCCTCTGATTTTTGTGCTCTTCTTCTCACTCCTCTGATTTTTGCACTCTTCTTCTCGCTCCTCTGATTTTTGCACTCTTCTCGCTCCTCTGATTTTTGCGCTCTTCTTCTCGCGCCTCTGATTTTTGCGCTCTTCTTCTCGTTCCTCTGATTTTTGCGCTCTTCTTCTCGTTCCTCTGATTTTTGCGCTCTTCTTCTCGCTCCTCTGATTTTTGCACTCTTCTTCTCGTTCCTCTGATTTTTGCACTCTTCTTCTCGTTCCTCTGATTTTTGCACTCTTCTTCTCGTTCCTCTGATTTTTGCACTCTTCTTCTCGTTCCTCTGATTTTTGCACTCTTCTTCTCGTTCCTCTGATTTTTGCACTCTTCTTCTCGTTCCTCTGATTTTTGCACTCTTCTCGTTCCTCTGATTTTTGCGCTCTTCTTCTCGCTTCTCTGATTTTTGCACTCTTCTCACTCCTCTGATTTTTGCGCTCTTCTTCTCGTTCCTCTGATTTTTGCGCTCTTCTTCTCGCTACTCTGATTTTTGCGCTCTTCTTCTTGCTTCTCTGATTTTTGCGCTCTTCTTCTCGCTCCTCTGATTTTTGCGCTCTTCTTCTCGCTCCTCTGATTTTTGCGCTCTTCTTCTTGCTACTTTGATTTTTGCGCTCTTCTTCTCGCTTCTCTGATTTTTGCGCTCTTCTTCTCGCTCCTCTGATTTTTGCGCTGTTCTCGCTCCTCTGATTTTTGCGCTCTTCTTCTTGCTACTCTGATTTTTGTGCTCTTCTTCTTGCTTCTCTGATTTTTGCGCTCTTCTTCTCGCTCCTCTGATTTTTGCGCTCTTCTTCTCGCTCCTCTGATTTTTGCGCTCTTCTTCTCACTTCTCTGATTTTTGCGCTCTTCTTCTTGCTTCTCTGATTTTTGCGCTCTTCTTCTCGCTCCTCTGATTTTTGCGCTCTTCTTCTTTCCCCTCTGATTTCTGCGCTCTTCTCCTCGCCTCTCTGATTTTTGTTCTCTTCTTCTCGCTCCTCTGATTTTTGCGCTCTTCTCGCTTCTCTGATTTTTGCGCTCTTCTTCTCACTCTTCTGATTTTTGTGCCCTTCTTCTCACTTCTCTGATTTTTGTGCCCTTCTTCTCACTCCTCTGATTTTTGTGCCCTTCTTCTCACTTCTGTGATTTTTGTGCCCTTCTCACTTCTCTGATTTTTGTGCTCTTCTTCTCACTCCTCTGATTTTTGCGCTCTTCTTCTCGCTTCTCTGATTTTTGCGCCCTTCTTCTCGCTCCTCTGATTTTTGCGCCCTTCTTTTCGCTCCTCTGATTTTTGCGCTCTTCTTCTCGCTTCTCTGATTTTTGCGCTCTTCTTCTCGCTTCTCTGATTTTTGCGCTCTTCTTCTCGCTTCTCTGATTTTTGCGCTCTTCTTCTCGCTTCTCTGATTTTTGCGCTCTTCTCGCTCCTCTGATTTTTGCGCTCTTCTTTTTGCTTCTCTGATTTTTGCGCTCTTCTTCTCGCTTCTCTGATTTTTGCGCTCTTCTTCTCGCTCCTCTGATTTTTGCGCTCTTCTTCTCGCTCCTCTGATTTTTGCGCTCTTCTTCTCGCTCCTCTGATTTTTGCGCTCTTCTTCTCGCTCCTCTGATTTTTGCGCTCTTCTTCTTGCTTCTCTGATTTTTGCGCTCTTCTTCTCGCTTCTCTGATTTTTGCGCTCTTCTTCTCGCTCCTCTGATTTTTGTGCTCTTCTTCTCGCTCCTCTGATTTTTGCGCTCTTCTTCTCGCTCCTCTGATTTTTGCGCTCTTCTTCTCGCTCCTCTGATTTTTGCGCTCTTCTTCTTGCTTCTCTGATTTTTGCGCTCTTCTTCTCGCTTCTCTGATTTTTGCGCTCTTCTTCTCACTCCTCTGATTTTTGTGTTCTTCTCCTCACTCCTCTGATTTTTGCGCTCTTCTTGCTCCTCTGATCTTTGTGCTCCTCTGATTTTTGCGCTCTTCTTCTCGCTCCTCTGATTTTTGCGCTCTTCTTCTTGCTTCTCTGATTTTTGCGCTCTTCTTCTCACTCCTCTGATTTTTGCGCTCTTCTTCTCGCTCCTCTGATTTTGCGCTCTTCTTCTCGCTCCTCTGATTTTTGCACTCTTCTCACTCCTCTGATTTTTGTGCTCCTCTGATTTTTGTGCTCTTCTCACTCCTCTGATTTTTGCGCTCTTCTTCTCACTCTTCTGATTTTTGCGCTCTTCTTCTCGCTCCTCTGATTTTTGCGCTCATCTTGTCACTCCTCTGATTTTTGTGCTCCTCTGATTTTTGCGCTCTTCTTCTCACTCCTCTGATTTTTGCGCTCTTCTTCTCACTCCTCTGATTTTTGCGCTCTTCTCGCTCCTCTGATTTTTGCGCTCTTCTTCTCACTCCTCTGATTTTTGCGCTCTTCTTCTCGCTCCTCTGATTTCTGCGCTCTTCTTCTCGCTCCTCTGATTTTTGCGCTCTTCTTCTTGCTCCTCTGATTTTTGCGCTCTTCTTCTTGCTACTTTGATTTTTGCGCTCTTCTTCTCGCTTCTCTGATTTTTGCGCTCTTCTTCTCGCTCCTCTGATTTTTGCGCTGTTCTCGCTCCTCTGATTTTTGCGCTGTTCTCGCTCCTCTGATTTTTGCGCTCTTCTTCTCGCTACTCTGATTTTTGTGCTCTTCTTCTTGCTTCTCTGATTTTTGCGCTCTTCTTCTCGCTCCTCTGATTTTTGCGCTCTTCTTCTCGCTCCTCTGATTTTTGCGCTCTTCTTCTCACTTCTCTGATTTTTGTGCCCTTCTTCTCACTCCTCTGATTTTTGTGCCCTTCTTCTCACTTCTGTGATTTTTGTGCCCTTCTCACTTCTCTGATTTTTGGGCTCTTCTTCTCACTCCTCTGATTTTTGCGCTCTTCTTCTCGCTTCTCTGATTTTTGCGCCCTTCTTCTCGCTCCTCTGATTTTTGCGCCCTTCTTTTCGCTCCTCTGATTTTTGCGCTCTTCTTCTCGCTTCTCTGATTTTTGCGCTCTTCTTCTCGCTTCTCTGATTTTTGCGCTCTTCTTCTCGCTTCTCTGATTTTTGCGCTCTTCTTCTCACTTCCTGATTTTTGGGCTCTTCTTCTTTCCCCTCTGATTTCTACGCTCTTCTCCTTTCCCCTCTGATTTTTGTGCTCATCTTCTTTCCCCTCTGATTTCTGCGTTCTTCTCCTCTCCCCTTTGATTTTTGCGCTCTTCTTCTCGCTCCTCTGATTTTTGCGCTCTTCTTGCTCTGATTTTTGCGCTCTTCTTCTCACTCCTCTGATTTTGCGCTCTTCTTGCATCTCTGATTTTTGCGCTCTTCTTCTTGCATCTCTGATTTTTGCGCTCTTCTTCTTGCTTCTCTGATTTTTGCACTCTTCTTCTTGCTCCTCTGATTTTTGCGCTCTTCTTCTCACTTCCTGATTTTTGGGCTCTTCTTCTTTCCCCTCTGATTTCTACGCTCTTCTCCTTTCCCCTCTGATTTTTGTGCTCTTCTTCTTTCCCCTCTGATTTTTGCGCTCTTCTCCTCTCCCCTCTGATATTTGCTCTCTTCTTCTCGCTCCTCTAATTTCTGCGCTCTTCTTCTCGCTCCTCTGATTTTTGCACTCTTCTTCTTGCTCCTCTGATTTTTGTGCTCCTCTGATTTTTGTGTTCTTCTTCTCGCTCCTCTGATTTTTGCGTTCTTCTCGCTCCTCTGATTTTTGCGCCCTTCTCGCTTCTCTGATTTTTGTGCCCTTCTTCTCACTCTTCTGATTTTTGTGCCCTTCTTATCACTTCTCTGATTTTTGTGCCCTTCTTCTCACTCCTCTGATTTTTGTGCCCTTCTTCTCACTTCTGTGATTTTTGTGCCCTTCTCACTCCTCTGATTTTTGCGCTCTTCTTCTCGCTTCTCTGATTTTTGCGCCCTTCTTCTCGCTCCTCTGATTTTTGCGCCCTTCTTTTCGCTCCTCTGATTTTTGCGCTCTTCTTCTCGGTTCTCTGATTTTTGCGCTCTTCTTCTCGCTTCTCTGATTTTTGCGCTCTTGTTCTCGCTTCTCTGATTTTTGCGCTCTTCTTCTCGCTTCTCTGATTTTTGCGCTCTTCTTCTCGCTTCTCTGATTTTTGCGCTCTTCTTCTCACTTCCTGATTTTTGGGCTCTTCTTCTTTCCCCTCTGATTTCTACGCTCTTCTCCTTTCCCCTCTGATTTTTGTGCTCATCTTCTTTCCCCTCTGATTTCTGCGTTCTTCTCCTCTCCCCTTTGATTTTTGCGCTCTTCTTCTCGCTCCTCTGATTTTTGCGCTCTTCTTGCTCTGATTTTTGCGCTCTTCTTCTCACTCCTCTGATTTTGCGCTCTTCTTGCATCTCTGATTTTTGCGCTCTTCTTCTTGCATCTCTGATTTTTGCGCTCTTCTTCTTGCTTCTCTGATTTTTGCACTCTTCTTCTTGCTCCTCTGATTTTTGCGCTCTTCTTCTCACTTCCTGATTTTTGGGATCTTCTCCTTTCCCCTCTGATTTTTGTGCTCTTCTTCTTTCCCCTCTGATTTTTGCGCTCTTCTCCTCTCCCCTCTGATTTTTGCTCTCTTCTTCTCGCTCCTCTGATTTTTGCTCTCTTCTTCTCGCTCCTCTGATTTTTGCGCTCTTCTTCTCGCTCCTCTGATTTTTGTGCTCCTCTGATTTTTGCACTCTTCTCACTCCTCTGATTTTTGCGCTCTTCTTCTCGCTCCTCTGATTTTTGCACTCTTCTTCTTTGATTTTTGCGCTCTTCTTCTCGCTCCTCTGATTTCTGCGCTCTTCTTCTCGCTCCTCTGATTTTTGCACTCTTCTTCTTGCTCCTCTCATTTTTGTGCTCCTCTGATTTTTGTGTTCTTCTTCTCGCTCCTCTGATTTTTGCGTTCTTCTCGCTCCTCTGATTTTTGCGCTCTTCTCGCTCCTCTGATTTTTGTGCTCTTCTTCTCACTCCTCTGATTTTTGCACTCTTCTTCTCGCTCCTCTGATTTTTGCACTCTTCTCGCTCCTCTGATTTTTGCGCTCTTCTTCTCGCGCCTCTGATTTTTGCACTCTTCTTCTCGTTCCTCTGATTTTTGCGCTCTTCTTCTCGTTCCTCTGATTTTTGCACTCTTCTTCTCGTTCCTCTGATTTTTGCACTCTTCTTCTCGTTCCTCTGATTTTTGCACTCTTCTTCTCGTTCCTCTGATTTTTGCACTCTTCTCGTTCCTCTGATTTTTGCGCTCTTCTTCTCGCTTCTCTGATTTTTGCACTCTTCTTCTCGTTCCTCTGATTTTTGCACTCTTCTCGTTCCTCTGATTTTTGCGCTCTTCTTCTCGCTTCTCTGATTTTTGCACTCTTCTCACTCCTCTGATTTTTGCACTCTTCTCGTTCCTCTGATTTTTGCACTCTTCTTCTCGTTCCTCTGATTTTTGTGCTCTTCTTCTTGCTACTCTGATTTTTGCGCTCTTCTTCTTGCTACTCTGATTTTTGCGCTCTTCTTCTCGCTACTCTGATTTTTGTGCTCTTCTTCTTGCTTCTCTGATTTTTGCGCTCTTCTTCTCGCTCCTCTGATTTTTGCGCTCTTCTTCTCGCTACTCTGATTTTTGCGCTCTTCTTCTCGCTACTCTGATTTTTGCGCTCTTCTTCTTGCTTCTCTGATTTTTGCGCTTTTCTTCTCGCTCCTCTGATTTTTGCGCTCTTCTTCTCGCTCCTCTGATTTTTGCGCTCTTCTTCTTGCTACTTTGATTTTTGCGCTCTTCTTCTCGCTTCTCTGATTTTTGCGCTCTTCTTCTCGCTCCTCTGATTTTTGCGCTGTTCTCGCTCCTCTGATTTTTGCGCTGTTCTCGCTCCTCTGATTTTTGCGCTCTTCTTCTCGCTACTCTGATTTTTGTGCTCTTCTTCTTGCTTCTCTGATTTTTGCGCTCTTCTTCTCGCTCCTCTGATTTTTGCGCTCTTCTTCTCGCTCCTCTGATTTTTGCGCTCTTCTTCTCACTTCTCTGATTTTTGTGCCCTTCTTCTCACTCCTCTGATTTTTGTGCCCTTCTTCTCACTTCTGTGATTTTTGTGCCCTTCTCACTTCTCTGATTTTTGGGCTCTTCTTCTCACTCCTCTGATTTTTGCGCTCTTCTTCTCGCTTCTCTGATTTTTGCGCCCTTCTTCTCGCTCCTCTGATTTTTGCGCCCTTCTTTTCGCTCCTCTGATTTTTGCGCTCTTCTTCTCGCTTCTCTGATTTTTGCGCTCTTCTTCTCGCTTCTCTGATTTTTGCGCTCTTCTTCTCGCTTCTCTGATTTTTGCGCTCTTCTTCTCACTTCCTGATTTTTGGGCTCTTCTTCTTTCCCCTCTGATTTCTACGCTCTTCTCCTTTCCCCTCTGATTTTTGTGCTCATCTTCTTTCCCCTCTGATTTCTGCGTTCTTCTCCTCTCCCCTTTGATTTTTGCGCTCTTCTTCTCGCTCCTCTGATTTTTGCGCTCTTCTTGCTCTGATTTTTGCGCTCTTCTTCTCGCTCCTCTGATTTTTGCGCTCTTCTTCTCGCTACTCTGATTTTTGCGCTCTTCTTCTCGCTACTCTGATTTTTGCGCTCTTCTTCTTGCTTCTCTGATTTTTGCGCTTTTCTTCTCGCTCCTCTGATTTTTGCGCTCTTCTTCTCGCTCCTCTGATTTTTGCGCTCTTCTTCTTGCTACTTTGATTTTTGCGCTCTTCTTCTCGCTTCTCTGATTTTTGCGCTCTTCTTCTCGCTCCTCTGATTTTTGCGCTGTTCTCGCTCCTCTGATTTTTGCGCTCTTCTTCTCGCTCCTCTGATTTTTGCGCTCTTCTTCTCGCTACTCTGATTTTTGTGCTCTTCTTCTTGCTTCTCTGATTTTTGCGCTCTTCTTCTCGCTCCTCTGATTTTTGCGCTCTTCTTCTCGCTCCTCTGATTTTTGCGCTCTTCTTCTCACTTCTCTGATTTTTGTGCCCTTCTTCTCACTCCTCTGATTTTTGTGCCCTTCTTCTCACTTCTGTGATTTTTGTGCCCTTCTCACTTCTCTGATTTTTGGGCTCTTCTTCTCACTCCTCTGATTTTTGCGCTCTTCTTCTCGCTTCTCTGATTTTTGCGCCCTTCTTCTCGCTCCTCTGATTTTTGCGCCCTTCTTTTCGCTCCTCTGATTTTTGCGCTCTTCTTCTCGCTTCTCTGATTTTTGCGCTCTTCTTCTCGCTTCTCTGATTTTTGCGCTCTTCTTCTCGCTTCTCTGATTTTTGCGCTCTTCTTCTCACTTCCTGATTTTTGGGCTCTTCTTCTTTCCCCTCTGATTTCTACGCTCTTCTCCTTTCCCCTCTGATTTTTGTGCTCATCTTCTTTCCCCTCTGATTTCTGCGTTCTTCTCCTCTCCCCTTTGATTTTTGCGCTCTTCTTCTCGCTCCTCTGATTTTTGCGCTCTTCTTGCTCTGATTTTTGCGCTCTTCTTCTCACTCCTCTGATTTTGCGCTCTTCTTGCATCTCTGATTTTTGCGCTCTTCTTCTTGCATCTCTGATTTTTGCGCTCTTCTTCTTGCTTCTCTGATTTTTGCACTCTTCTTCTTGCTCCTCTGATTTTTGCGCTCTTCTTCTCACTTCCTGATTTTTGGGCTCTTCTTCTTTCCCCTCTGATTTCTACGCTCTTCTCCTTTCCCCTCTGATTTTTGTGCTCTTCTTCTTTCCCCTCTGATTTTTGCGCTCTTCTCCTCTCCCCTCTGATATTTGCTCTCTTCTTCTCGCTCCTCTAATTTCTGCGCTCTTCTTCTCGCTCCTCTGATTTTTGCACTCTTCTTCTTGCTCCTCTGATTTTTGTGCTCCTCTGATTTTTGTGTTCTTCTTCTCGCTCCTCTGATTTTTGCGTTCTTCTCGCTCCTCTGATTTTTGCGCTCTTCTCGCTCCTCTGATTTTTGTGCTCTTCTTCTCACTCCTCTGATTTTTGCACTCTTCTTCTCGCTCCTCTGATTTTTGCACTCTTCTCGCTCCTCTGATTTTTGCGCTCTTCTTCTCGCGCCTCTGATTTTTGCGCTCTTCTTCTCGTTCCTCTGATTTTTGCGCTCTTCTTCTCGTTCCTCTGATTTTTGCGCTCTTCTTCTCGCTCCTCTGATTTTTGCACTCTTCTTCTCGTTCCTCTGATTTTTGCACTCTTCTTCTCGTTCCTCTGATTTTTGCACTCTTCTTCTCGTTCCTCTGATTTTTGCACTCTTCTTCTCGTTCCTCTGATTTTTGCACTCTTCTTCTCGTTCCTCTGATTTTTGCACTCTTCTTCTCGTTCCTCTGATTTTTGCACTCTTCTCGTTCCTCTGATTTTTGCGCTCTTCTTCTCGCTTCTCTGATTTTTGCACTCTTCTCACTCCTCTGATTTTTGCACTCTTCTTCTCGTTCCTCTGATTTTTGCACTCTTCTCGTTCCTCTGATTTTTGCGCTCTTCTTCTCGCTTCTCTGATTTTTGCACTCTTCTCACTCCTCTGATTTTTGCACTCTTCTCGTTCCTCTGATTTTTGCACTCTTCTTCTCGTTCCTCTGATTTTTGCACTCTTCTCGTTCCTCTGATTTTTGCACTCTTCTTCTCGCTTCTCTGATTTTTGCACTCTTCTCGTTCCTCTGATTTTTGCGCTCTTCTTCTCGCTTCTCTGATTTTTGCACTCTTCTTCTCACTCCTCTGATTTTTGCACTCTTCTTCTCGTTCCTCTGATTTTTGTGCTCTTCTTCTTGCTACTCTGATTTTTGCGCTCTTCTTCTTGCTACTCTGATTTTTGCGCTCTTCTTCTCGCTACTCTGATTTTTGTGCTCTTCTTCTTGCTTCTCTGATTTTTGCGCTCTTCTTCTCGCTCCTCTGATTTTTGCGCTCTTCTTCTCGCTACTCTGATTTTTGCGCTCTTCTTCTCGCTACTCTGATTTTTGCGCTCTTCTTCTTGCTTCTCTGATTTTTGCGCTCTTCTTCTCGCTCCTCTGATTTTTGCGCTCTTCTTCTCGCTCCTCTGATTTTTGCGCTCTTCTTCTTGCTACTTTGATTTTTGCGCTCTTCTTCTCGCTTCTCTGATTTTTGCGCTCTTCTTCTCGCTCCTCTGATTTTTGCGCTGTTCTCGCTCCTCTGATTTTTGCGCTCTTCTTCTTGCTACTCTGATTTTTGTGCTCTTCTTCTTGCTTCTCTGATTTTTGCGCTCTTCTTCTCGCTCCTCTGATTTTTGCGCTCTTCTTCTCGCTCCTCTGATTTTTGCGCTCTTCTTCTCACTTCTCTGATTTTTGCGCTCTTCTTCTTGCTTCTCTGATTTTTGCGCTCTTCTTCTCGCTCCTCTGATTTTTGCGCTCTTCTTCTTTCCCCTCTGATTTCTGCGCTCTTCTCCTCGCCTCTCTGATTTTTGTTCTCTTCTTCTCGCTCCTCTGATTTTTGCGCTCTTCTCGCTTCTCTGATTTTTGCGCTCTTCTTCTCACTCTTCTGATTTTTGTGCCCTTCTTCTCACTTCTCTGATTTTTGTGCCCTTCTTCTCACTCCTCTGATTTTTGTGCCCTTCTTCTCACTTCTGTGATTTTTGTGCCCTTCTCACTTCTCTGATTTTTGTGCTCTTCTTCTCACTCCTCTGATTTTTGCGCTCTTCTTCTCGCTTCTCTGATTTTTGCGCCCTTCTTCTCGCTCCTCTGATTTTTGCGCCCTTCTTTTCGCTCCTCTGATTTTTGCGCTCTTCTTCTCGCTTCTCTGATTTTTGCGCTCTTCTTCTCGCTTCTCTGATTTTTGCGCTCTTCTTCTCGCTTCTCTGATTTTTGCGCTCTTCTTCTCGCTTCTCTGATTTTTGCGCTCTTCTCGCTCCTCTGATTTTTGCGCTCTTCTTTTTGCTTCTCTGATTTTTGCGCTCTTCTTCTCGCTTCTCTGATTTTTGCGCTCTTCTTCTCGCTCCTCTGATTTTTGCGCTCTTCTTCTCGCTCCTCTGATTTTTGCGCTCTTCTTCTCGCTCCTCTGATTTTTGCGCTCTTCTTCTCGCTCCTCTGATTTTTGCGCTCTTCTTCTTGCTTCTCTGATTTTTGCGCTCTTCTTCTCGCTTCTCTGATTTTTGCGCTCTTCTTCTCGCTCCTCTGATTTTTGTGCTCTTCTTCTCGCTCCTCTGATTTTTGCGCTCTTCTTCTCGCTCCTCTGATTTTTGCGCTCTTCTTCTCGCTCCTCTGATTTTTGCGCTCTTCTTCTTGCTTCTCTGATTTTTGCGCTCTTCTTCTTGCTTCTCTGATTTTTGCGCTCTTCTTCTCGCTTCTCTGATTTTTGCGCTCTTCTTCTCACTCCTCTGATTTTTGTGTTCTTCTCCTCACTCCTCTGATTTTTGCGCTCTTCTTGCTCCTCTGATCTTTGTGCTCCTCTGATTTTTGCGCTCTTCTTCTCGCTCCTCTGATTTTTGCGCTCTTCTTCTTGCTTCTCTGATTTTTGCGCTCTTCTTCTCACTCCTCTGATTTTTGCGCTCTTCTTCTCGCTCCTCTGATTTTGCGCTCTTCTTCTCGCTCCTCTGATTTTTGCACTCTTCTCACTCCTCTGATTTTTGTGCTCCTCTGATTTTTGTGCTCTTCTCACTCCTCTGATTTTTGCGCTCTTCTTCTCACTCTTCTGATTTTTGCGCTCTTCTTCTCGCTCCTCTGATTTTTGCGCTCATCTTGTCACTCCTCTGATTTTTGTGCTCCTCTGATTTTTGCGCTCTTCTTCTCACTCCTCTGATTTTTGCGCTCTTCTTCTCACTCCTCTGATTTTTGCGCTCTTCTCGCTCCTCTGATTTTTGCGCTCTTCTTCTCACTCCTCTGATTTTTGCGCTCTTCTTCTCGCTCCTCTGATTTCTGCGCTCTTCTTCTCGCTCCTCTGATTTTTGCGCTCTTCTTCTTGCTCCTCTGATTTTTGCGCTCTTCTTCTTGCTACTTTGATTTTTGCGCTCTTCTTCTCGCTTCTCTGATTTTTGCGCTCTTCTTCTCGCTCCTCTGATTTTTGCGCTGTTCTCGCTCCTCTGATTTTTGCGCTGTTCTCGCTCCTCTGATTTTTGCGCTCTTCTTCTCGCTACTCTGATTTTTGTGCTCTTCTTCTTGCTTCTCTGATTTTTGCGCTCTTCTTCTCGCTCCTCTGATTTTTGCGCTCTTCTTCTCGCTCCTCTGATTTTTGCGCTCTTCTTCTCACTTCTCTGATTTTTGTGCCCTTCTTCTCACTCCTCTGATTTTTGTGCCCTTCTTCTCACTTCTGTGATTTTTGTGCCCTTCTCACTTCTCTGATTTTTGGGCTCTTCTTCTCACTCCTCTGATTTTTGCGCTCTTCTTCTTGCTTCTCTGATTTTTGCGCCCTTCTTCTCGCTCCTCTGATTTTTGCGCCCTTCTTTTCGCTCCTCTGATTTTTGCGCTATTCTTCTCGCTTCTCTGATTTTTGCGCTCTTCTTCTCGCTTCTCTGATTTTTGCGCTCTTCTTCTCGCTTCTCTGATTTTTGCGCTCTTCTTCTCACTTCCTGATTTTTGGGCTCTTCTTCTTTCCCCTCTGATTTCTACGCTCTTCTCCTTTCCCCTCTGATTTTTGTGCTCATCTTCTTTCCCCTCTGATTTCTGCGTTCTTCTCCTCTCCCCTTTGATTTTTGCGCTCTTCTTCTCGCTCCTCTGATTTTTGCGCTCTTCTTGCTCTGATTTTTGCGCTCTTCTTCTCACTCCTCTGATTTTGCGCTCTTCTTGCATCTCTGATTTTTGCGCTCTTCTTCTTGCATCTCTGATTTTTGCGCTCTTCTTCTTGCTTCTCTGATTTTTGCACTCTTCTTCTTGCTCCTCTGATTTTTGCGCTCTTCTTCTCACTTCCTGATTTTTGGGCTCTTCTTCTTTCCCCTCTGATTTCTACGCTCTTCTCCTTTCCCCTCTGATTTTTGTGCTCTTCTTCTTTCCCCTCTGATTTTTGCGCTCTTCTCCTCTCCCCTCTGATATTTGCTCTCTTCTTCTCGCTCCTCTAATTTCTGCGCTCTTCTTCTCGCTCCTCTGATTTTTGCACTCTTCTTCTTGCTCCTCTGATTTTTGTGCTCCTCTGATTTTTCTGTTCTTCTCGCTCCTCTGATTTTTGCGTTCTTCTCGCTCCTCTGATTTTTGCGCTCTTCTCGCTCCTCGGATTTTTGTGCTCTTCTTCTCACTCCTCTGATTTTTGCACTCTTCTTCTCGCTCCTCTGATTTTTGCACTCTTCTCGCTCCTCTGATTTTTGCGCTCTTCTTCTCGCGCCTCTGATTTTTGCGCTCTTCTTCTCGTTCCTCTGATTTTTGCGCTCTTCTTCTCGTTCCTCTGATTTTTGCGCTCTTCTCGTTCCTCTGATTTTTGCGCTCTTCTTCTCGCTCCTCTGATTTTTGCACTCTTCTTCTCGTTCCTCTGATTTTTGCACTCTTCTTCTCGTTCCTCTGATTTTTGCACTCTTCTTCTCGTTCCTCTGATTTTTGCACTCTTCTTCTCGTTCCTCTGATTTTTGCACTCTTCTCGTTCCTCTGATTTTTGCGCTCTTCTTCTCGCTTCTCTGATTTTTGCACTCTTCTCACTCCTCTGATTTTTGCACTCTTCTTCTCGTTCCTCTGATTTTTGCACTCTTCTCGTTCCTCTGATTTTTGCACTCTTCTTCTCGTTCCTCTGATTTTTGCACTCTTCTCGTTCCTCTGATTTTTGCGCTCTTCTTCTCGCTTCTCTGATTTTTGCACTCTTCTTCTCACTCCTCTGATTTTTGCACTCTTCTCGTTCCTCTGATTTTTGCACTCTTCTTCTCGTTCCTCTGATTTTTGCACTCTTCTCGTTCCTCTGATTTTTGCACTCTTCTTCTCGCTTCTCTGATTTTTGCACTCTTCTCGTTCCTCTGATTTTTGCGCTCTTCTTCTCGCTTCTCTGATTTTTGCACTCTTCTTCTCACTCCTCTGATTTTTGCACTCTTCTTCTCGTTCCTCTGATTTTTGTGCTCTTCTTCTTGCTACTCTGATTTTTGCGCTCTTCTTCTTGCTACTCTGATTTTTGCGCTCTTCTTCTCGCTACTCTGATTTTTGTGCTCTTCTTCTTGCTTCTCTGATTTTTGCGCTCTTCTTCTCGCTCCTCTGATTTTTGCGCTCTTCTTCTCGCTACTCTGATTTTTGCGCTCTTCTTCTCGCTACTCTGATTTTTGCGCTCTTCTTCTTGCTTCTCTGATTTTTGCGCTCTTCTTCTCGCTCCTCTGATTTTTGCGCTCTTCTTCTCGCTCCTCTGATTTTTGCGCTCTTCTTCTTGCTACTTTGATTTTTGCGCTCTTCTTCTCGCTTCTCTGATTTTTGCGCTCTTCTTCTCGCTCCTCTGATTTTTGCGCTGTTCTCGCTCCTCTGATTTTTGCGCTCTTCTTCTTGCTACTCTGATTTTTGTGCTCTTCTTCTTGCTTCTCTGATTTTTGCGCTCTTCTTCTCGCTCCTCTGATTTTTGCGCTCTTCTTCTCGCTCCTCTGATTTTTGCGCTCTTCTTCTCACTTCTCTGATTTTTGCGCTCTTCTTCTTGCTTCTCTGATTTTTGCGCTCTTCTTCTCGCTCCTCTGATTTTTGCGCTCTTCTTCTTTCCCCTCTGATTTCTGCGCTCTTCTCCTCGCCTCTCTGATTTTTGTTCTCTTCTTCTCGCTCCTCTGATTTTTGCGCTCTTCTCGCTTCTCTGATTTTTGCGCTCTTCTTCTCACTCTTCTGATTTTTGTGCCCTTCTTCTCACTCCTCTGATTTTTGTGCCCTTCTTCTCACTTCTGTGATTTTTGTGCCCTTCTCACTTCTCTGATTTTTGTGCTCTTCTTCTCACTCCTCTGATTTTTGCGCTCTTCTTCTCGCTTCTCTGATTTTTGCGCCCTTCTTCTCGCTCCTCTGATTTTTGCGCCCTTCTTTTCGCTCCTCTGATTTTTGCGCTCTTCTTCTCGCTTCTCTGATTTTTGCGCTCTTCTTCTCGCTTCTCTGATTTTTGCGCTCTTCTTCTCGCTTCTCTGATTTTTGCGCTCTTCTTCTCGCTTCTCTGATTTTTGCGCTCTTCTTCTCGCTTCTCTGATTTTTGCGCTCTTCTCGCTCCTCTGATTTTTGCGCTCTTCTTTTTGCTTCTCTGATTTTTGCGCTCTTCTTCTCGCTTCTCTGATTTTTGCGCTCTTCTTCTCGCTCCTCTGATTTTTGCGCTCTTCTTCTCGCTCCTCTGATTTTTGCGCTCTTCTTCTCGCTCCTCTGATTTTTGCGCTCTTCTTCTCGCTCCTCTGATTTTTGCGCTCTTCTTCTTGCTTCTCTGATTTTTGCGCTCTTCTTCTCGCTTCTCTGATTTTTGCGCTCTTCTTCTCGCTCCTCTGATTTTTGCGCTCTTCTTCTCGCTCCTCTGATTTTTGCGCTCTTCTTCTCGCTCCTCTGATTTTTGCGCTCTTCTTCTCGCTCCTCTGATTTTTGCGCTCTTCTTCTTGCTTCTCTGATTTTTGCGCTCTTCTTCTCGCTTCTCTGATTTTTGCGCTCTTCTTCTCACTCCTCTGATTTTTGTGTTCTTCTCCTCACTCCTCTGATTTTTGCGCTCTTCTTGCTCCTCTGATCTTTGTGCTCCTCTGATTTTTGCGCTCTTCTTCTCGCTCCTCTGATTTTTGCGCTCTTCTTCTTGCTTCTCTGATTTTTGCGCTCTTCTTCTCACTCCTCTGATTTTTGCGCTCTTCTTCTCGCTCCTCTGATTTTGCGCTCTTCTTCTCGCTCCTCTGATTTTTGCACTCTTCTCACTCCTCTGATTTTTGTGCTCCTCTGATTTTTGTGCTCTTCTCACTCCTCTGATTTTTGCGCTCTTCTTCTCACTCCTCTGATTTTTGCGCTCATCTTGTCACTCCTCTGATTTTTGTGCTCCTCTGATTTTTGCGCTCTTCTTCTCACTCCTCTGATTTTTGCGCTCTTCTTCTCACTCCTCTGATTTTTGCGCTCTTCTCGCTCCTCTGATTTTTGCGCTCTTCTTCTCACTCCTCTGATTTTTGCGCTCTTCTTCTCGCTCCTCTGATTTCTGCGCTCTTCTTCTCACTCCTCTGATTTTTGCGCTCTTCTTCTCGCTCCTCTGATTTCTGCGCTCTTCTTCTCGCTCCTCTGATTTTTGCGCTCTTCTTCTCGCTCCTCTGATTTTTGCGCTCTTCTTCGGTGCTTGCCCCATGTGACATTTCTGGTCTCTTTCCAGCTCCTTTTATTTGACTTCTCTCCAGTTTCGTCCAGGACGCGGCTCTTGCATCTTGGAACATCTTCTGAGGGATTGTTCGTCTCCAGACGAGGATGTGGGCGTCTGACTTCATTATGGAGCGTCGTGTATCCGGGATGTGATCCGCAGTGTACACAGAATTATACTGATCATCCATCTGGAACAATTCACACCTGACTGCGGCCAGCGCCACCCAAAATCACCTTCTAATGTCCCATCGAAGGGAACTGTGGTCACAGCCGAGCACAAAAGATACAGAAGCGTGATCCATAGACAGTCACTAAATGGAGAAAAGGACTGGGCCGCACGACTTACTCATGGAATTCCGTTTTTTCTTTTAATCCCCCATCCCCAGTGTGTAACCTCCGCCCCATCACCCCCAGTGTATAGCCCCAGGCCCCCCACCCCCAGTGTGTAACCTCCGCCCCATCACCCCCCAGTGTATAACATCCAGCCCCCCACCCCCAGTGTGTAACCTCCGCCCCATCACCCCCCAGTGTATAACATCCGGCCCCATCACCCCCAGTGTAAAGCCCCAGGTCTCAACACCTCTGATGTATAACCTTCACCCCCAGTGTATACCCACAGGTCCCCCACCCCCCCGTATAACTTTCACCCCCAATGTATAGTCTCAGGTCCCCCACCCCCGATGTATCACCTCCGCTCCATCACCCACAGTGTATAGCCCCAGGCCCTTCACCCCACAATGTATAACCTTCATCCCATCACCCCCAGTGTATAGCATCGGGTCTCAACACCCCGGAAGTATAACCTTCACCTCCAGTGTATAGCTACAGGTCCCCCACCCCCATGTATAACCTTCACCCCCAATGTATAATCTCCGGCCCCAGCTGCACTGTCTGCCCTTACTCACATATGACAGAATGTCAGAGGTGCAGATCTCACTGATACCAGCGCGTCCTGTAAAAGGAGCCATCGGTTCAATAAGTCCATTCCTGACATTTCTTCCTCCTAAATCTTCTGCCATCACCTGTGAGTGATATTATTGAGAAATGGAAGGAACCGCAGCAACTCAGCCACAAAGTGGAGATCCCGTAATATTACAAAGTGGGGGGCCGAGAGCTGAGGAGCAGAGGGCAGAAAACTCCCCACCGCTCTGCTGACCCCATAACTGCAGTGACCAGACCTCGTAACATCAGCACAATCACTGCGCCTGCCGGAGGCTTCATGGCCGAGCAACTGCAGCCGTACATCACCAAGCACAATGCCGAGCCATACATCACCAAGCACAATGCCGAGCCATACATCACCAAGCACAATGCCGAGCCGTACATCACCAAGCACAATGCCAAGCCATACATCACCAAGCACAATGCCGAGCCGTACATCACCAAGCACAATGCCGAGCCGTACATCACCAAGCACAATGCCGAGCCATACATCACCAAGCACAATGCCGAGCCATACATCACCAAGCACAATGCTGAGCCATACACCACCAAGCACAATGCTGAGCCATACATCACCAAGCACAATGCCGAGCCATACATCACCAAGCACAATGCCGAGCCATACATCACCAAGCACAATGCCGAGCCATACATCACCAAGCACAATGCCGAGCCATACATCACCAAGCACAATGCCGAGCCGTACATCACCAAGCACAATGCCGAGCCGTACATCACCAAGCACAATGCCGAGCCGTATATCACCAAGTATAATGCCGAGCCGTACATCACCAAGCACAATGCCGAGCCGTACATCACCAAGCACAATGCCGAGCCGTACATTACCAAGCACAATGCTGAGCCATACATCACCAAGCACAATGCCGAGCCGTACATCACCAAGCACAATGCCGAGCCATACACCACCAAGCACAATGCCGAGCCGTACATCACCAAGCACAATGCCGAGCCGTACATTACCAAGCACAATGCTGAGCCATACATCACCAAGCACAATGCCGAGCCGTACATCACCAAGCACAATGCTGAGCCATACATCACCAAGCACAATGCTGAGCCATACATCACCAAGCACAATGCCGAGCCGTACATCACCAAGCACAATGCTGAGCCGTACATCACCAAGCACAATGCCGAGCCGTACATCACCAAGCACAATGCCGAGCCGTACATCACCAAGCACAATGCTGAGCCGTACATCACCAAGCACAATGCTGAGCCGTACATCACCAAGCACAATGCTGAGCCATACATCACCAAGCATAATGCTGAGCCGTACATCACCAAGCACAATGCTGAGCCATACATCACCAAGCACAATGCTGAGCCGTATATCACCAAACACAATGCCAAGCTGTACATCACCAAGCACAATGCCGAGCCATACATCACCAAGCACAATGCCGAGCCGCACAATGCCGAGCCATACATCACCAAGCACAATGCTGAGCCGCACATCACCAAGCACAATGCCGAGCCATACATCACCAAGCACAATGCTGAGCCATACATCACCAAGCACAATGCTGAGCCGTACATCACCAAGCACAATGCCGAGCCGTACATCACCAAGCACAATGCCGAGCCGTACATCACCAAGCACAATGCTGAGCCGTACATCACCAAGCACAATGCTGAGCCGTACATCACCAAGCACAATGCTGAGCCATACATCACCAAGCATAATGCTGAGCTGTACATCACCAAGCACAATGCTGAGCCATACATCACCAAGCACAATGCTGAGCCGTACATCACCAAGCACAATGCTGAGCCGTACATCACCAAGCACAATGCCGAGCCGTACATCACCAAGCACAATGCCGAGCCGTACATCACCAAGCACAATGCCGAGCCATACATCACCAAGCACAATGCTGAGCCGTACATCACCAAGCACAATGCCGAGCCGTACATCACCAAGCACAATGCCGAGCCATACATCACCAAGCACAAGGCTGAGCCGTACATCACCAAGCACAAGGCTGAGCCGTACATCACCAAGCACAAGGCTGAGCCGTACATCACCAAGCACAAGGCTGAGCCGTACATCACCAAGCACAAGGCTGAGCCGTACATCACCAAGCACAATGCCGAGCTGTACATCACCAAGCACAATGCTGAGCCGTACATCACCAAGCACAAGGCTGAGCCGTACATCACCAAGCACAAGGCTGAGCCGTACATCACCAAGCACAAGGCTGAGCCGTACATCACCAAGCACAATGCCGAGCTGTACATCATCAAGCACAAGGCTGAGCCGTACATCACCAAGCACAATGCCGAGCCGTACATCACCAAGCACAATGCTGAGCCGTACATCACCAAGCACAATGCCGAGCCGTACATCACCAAGCATAATGCTGAGCCGTACATCACCAAGCACAATGCCAAGCTGTACATCACCAAGCACAATGCCGAGCCATACATCACCAAGCATAATGCCGAGCCGTACATCACCAAGCACAATGCTGAGCCATACATCACCAAGCACAATGCCGAGCCATACATCACCAAGCACAATGCTGAGCCATACATCACCAAGCACAATGCTGAGCCATACACCACCAAGCACAATGCCGAGCCGTACATCACCAAGCACAATGCTGAGTCGTACATCACCAAGCACAATGCTGAGCCGTACATCACCAAGCACAATGCTGAGCCATACATCACCAAGCATAATGCTGAGCCGTACATCACCAAGCACAATGCCGAGCCATACATCACCAAGCACAATGCTGAGCCGTACATCACCAAGCACAATGCTGAGCCATACATCACCCAGCACAATGCCGAGCCGTACATCACCAAGCACAATGCCGAGCCATACATCACCAAGCACAATGCTGAGCCGTACATCACCAAGCACAATGCCGAGCCGTACATCACCAAGCACAATGCCGAGCCGTACATCACCAAGCACAATGCTGAGCCGTACATCACCAAGCACAAGGCTGAGCCGTACATCACCAAGCACAAGGCTGAGCCGTACATCGCCAAGCACAATGCCGAGCCGTACATCACCAAGCACAAGGCTGAGGCATACATCACCAAGCACAAGGCTGAGCCGTACATCACCAAGCACAAGGCTGAGCCGTACATCACCAAGCACAAGGCTGAGGCATACATCACCAAGCACAATGCTGAGCCGTTCATCATCACACACTATTCATAGAGGAAGATTCCCGGTGCTTGGGGGGTTCAGGATTAGGGGTGAGTTGTTGAGCAGCCGGGTACAATCCTCCGGATACTGCACACACTAAATGGCCAACCTGCACGAACCTGGAGTAAATAACGGTCACTTGGGAAAGATGGCTGATAATCTTATCTCTATGTATCTTCCCCATATCGATCACATTATGGGAGTAAAATCTAGGTTCCCTTAGATATGTGGCGGGGTCGGGGTACTACATTCCTGTGGTAACATTGAGCGGCGTTCTGTGTTGGCAGAAGACAATGTGGAGGCTGACGTCAATTTGGCCAATGACAATAAATGATATTTGATTTTTAGGGCACAATATGGCGGTATTATAGCATCTGTATAATGCAGCACGCTGAACTCCACAGAGGACGGAGCCCCGTCCACCTCCCCAAACTACTGAATACTATGCGTCACCATCACACCTCATCATACCTGCGTGGACCCCGCCGAATCCTCTTATTTCAATACATAGCAGCCCCCGGTATTTACATTGTCATTAAGTGGAAAAATTTCGACTTTCACGGTCCGAATGCGAACTGCAATGTTTGGACCAGCCGGGGGTCTACTGACCCCACCTTAAGGGATTATTACCATCTTCAAAGATGGATTTTGGACGATGCTGGTAAGAACGAGTACTAATTACGCAGGTGTGCAAAATTTGGGTTTATGAAAATTGATTCAAATCCAATTCTTATGTCCTGATTTAAACACTTCTATTTGTAACCATCACATATGGATTTTGCACAAAACGCGTTACATACAAGGGGGACGAACAAGAGCAAGAAAACTCTTTATTTTAGCTAAAAATGTGCACAATATTCTAAAAAGGTATTAAACCTTCATTCTGCAACTTTGTAGGAGATTCTTGCGCCTTTTCCTTTTCTTGATCCCTTTCGTCCTATAGGCGGCCGTGGATCTTCTCTGTGAAGCCTCCAGCAGTCGTGTCCCATCACCTTTTGTTCTTTCTTCTTGCTCTTCGCTAACAGCACCGAGGGTCTCAGGAAAGTCCAAATGGGAATGTGCGAAACGTAACTTCCAATCATCAGACACCCCGAGGCTGAGACATTTCCATGTTCTCCACGATGGACTTACATTTTGGATCCTTGTTTTTACCTAGAAATTTCTTCACGATTTCTTCAAAACAATCCGATGCCCTTTTCTCAACAGCTTTCATTTTTTATTTTTTTTTTTTAACACGTCGTCCTTCACGAGTTTCCGAATATCCGACCCACAAAAATGCCTCCTTCAGTCAGTTTTGCATTGGACAGTGCGCTTGTAGCTTGGCACACAGGTTCTTAAGTCTTTCCTTTTATTCAGCAGAGTTTTCACAAATGGTTTCATCAGTCCAAGCTTAATGTGGAGCTGTGGCCGGGATCAACTAAAGCTTTGTTCTTGAGTCCAGGAGGCAAAGATGTTCTCATTGGCTCCAGTGACGGGTCCTATCCCGGCTGCCCCAGTCATGGGCACTTTGTGTATCCTCCTCGCTGCCTAAAGGCCGCTTTACACGCTGCGATATCGTGACCGATATCGCTAGCGTAGGTTCCCGCCCCCATCGGTTGTGCGACACGGGCAAATCGCTGCCCGTGGCGCACAACATCGCCCAGACCCGTCACACGGACTTGCCTTCCCTGCGACGTCGCTGTGACCGGCGAACCGCCTTCTTTCTAAGGGGGCGGTTCGTTCAGCGTCACAGCGACGTTACAGCAGCGTCACTGAACCGTCGCCCAATAGAAGCGGAGGGGCGGAGATGAGCGGGACGTAACATCCCGCCCACCTCCTTCATCCCGCATTGCGGGCGGGAGGCAGGTAAGGAGAGGTTCCTCGTTCCTGCGGTGTCACACGGAGCAATGTGCGCTGCCGCAGGAACGAGGAACTACATCGTTACTCCAGCAGCAACGATATTTGAGAATGGACCCCCATGTCACCGATGAGCGATTTTGCGCGTTTTTGCAACGATGCAAAATCGCACATAGGTGTCACACGCAGCAACATCGCTAATGCGGCCGGATGTGCGTCACCAATTCCGTGACCCCAACGAGATCACTTGAGCGATGTCACAGCGTGTAAAGCGGCCTTAAGGATCCAAGCGAGAACTTTCAGATCACGATATACAGTATTGACCATCCTTCATCCTCGAAGTTAAGTGTCTTGAGAATAAAGTCTAAATTCTCGCTTTCCTTCCAGAGCACAGAACGCCCCCCGTCACTGAGCCACACTCGCTGCCATTGTGCAGTCGCAGCTTTCAGACATTTTTGGTTGAATCAATAAAGAGTCTCCGCTCGCTCACAATGTTCTCAATGTTACATTATCCTATCACTGCCATACATAGAGCACCGTCTGGAGAACGTATGGAAGGAATTCCTTTTGGAACCCTATGGAATTCTATTCTTTTAGAAGCCTATGAAATTCTATTCTTTTAGAACCCTATGGAATTCTATTCTTTAGGAACCCTATGAAATTCTATTCTTCTAGAAGCCTATGAAATTCTATTCTTTTGGAACCCTCTGGAATGCTATTCTTTTAGAACCCTATGGAATTCTATTCTTTTGGATAGAAAGAACCCCGAATTCGGCACATCGCTGATCGGGTTGACAGATTACTGGGAGGGGCTGGGGAGGACCCAGCGGTCATTGTACACATTGGCACAAATGACAAAGTTAGAGGTAGGTGGAAGGTCCTTAAAGATGATTTCAGGGAATTAGGTTGTAAGCTTAAAGCATGGACCTCAAAGGTGGTATTTTCGGAAATACTACCTGTGCCACGAGCCACACCAGAGTGGCAAAGAGAGATCAGGGAGGTTAACAGGTGGCTCAGGAATTGGTGTAGGAAAGAGGGTTTTGGGTTCCTGGAGAATTGGGCCGACTTTTCAGTTGGCTACAGATTCTATGCTAGGGATGGGCTGCATCTTAATGGGGAGGGTGCAGCTCTGCTGGGGCAGAAAATGGCTAGAAGGTTGGAGGAGTGTTTAAACTAGGAATGGGGGGCGAGGGTATTCACTTTATAGAAGGGGAATGTAGTGCAGATAGTGACCAGGGCACAAGTAATGAAATTGGGGGTGGTACGGGGGGAAGGGTTAGGACAGTTAATACAGTAAGCAGGAATACAGGTACAGAGTCATACGTAACGTGCATGTACACTAATGCCCGAAGCCTCACAAATAAGGTGGAGGAATTAGAATTAATATTGTTGGAAGAAAATTATGATATAGTGGGGATATCAGAGACATGGCTGGATGAGGGCTGTTAATTTACAGGGTTATAGCCTATTCAGGAATGACCGTACAAATAAGCGAGGGGGAGGTGTGTGTCTATATGTAAAATCATCCTTAAACCCATCCTGCGTGACCACATATGTGAGGGTACTGAGAATGTAGAGTCCCTATGGGTGGAGATAAGGGGGGGGAGAATGAATAATAAAATACTGATAGGGGTGTGTTATAAGACGCCGAATATTATGGAAGAGGTAGAGAATCTCCTCATAAAGCAAATTGATAAAGCAGCGAATCTCGGAGAGGTAATTATTATGGGGGACTTTAACTATCCTGATATAAATTGGGGAACAGAAACTTGCAGTTCCAGCAAAGGAAATAGATTTTTGATAACAATGAAAGATAATTACCTTTCACAAATGGTCCAGGACCCCACAAGAGGGGGAGCACTACTAGACCTTGTACTAACCAATAGGCCAGACCGCATATCAAATATACAAGTTGGGGGTTACTTGGGGAATAGTGATCACAAAATAATAAGTTTTCATGTATTTTTTAGTAAGATGTCTAGTAGAGGGGCTACAAGGACACTAAACTTCAGGAAAGCAAATTTTAAATGGTTGAGAGATGATCTTAGGGCAATAAACTGGGATGATGTACTAAGTAATAAAAGTACACAAAGCAAATGGGAGACTTTTATGAGCATCCTGAATAGGGCTTGTGCAGAAAATATACCCTATGGGAACAAACATGCTAGAAATAGGAGGAAACCCCTATGGCTAAATAGAGCTGTAAGGGAAGCAATAAAAGAAAAACAGAAAGCCTTAAAAGAATTAAAGAGGGTAGGTAGTGATGAGGCATTATATAATTATAGAAAATTAAATAAAATATGTAAAAAGCAAATTAAGTTAGCTAAGTTTGAGACAGAGAGACTCATTGCGAGAGAAAGTAAAAATAATCCTAAAATATTCTTTAACTACATAAACAGTAAAAAACTGAAAAGCGATAGTGTTGGCCCCCTTAAAAATAGTCTTGGTGAATGGTGGAAGCGGATGAGGGTAAAGCCAACCTGCTGAATGACTTTTTTTCTACGGTTTTTATACAAGAAAATGCCATGGCAGATGACATGACCAGTGATACCATAAATTCACCCTTGAATATTACCTGCTTAACCCAGCAGGAAGTACGCCGCCGCCTCGAAATCACTAAGGTTGACAAATCTCCGGGCCCGGATGGCTACACCCCAGAGTACTACAGGAATTGAGTTCTGTGATAGATAGACCATTATTTTTAATCTTCTCAGATTCCTTAATAACAGGGTCGGTACCGCAGGACTGGCGCATAGCAAATGTGGTGCCAATATTCAAAAAGGGGACAAAAACTGAGCCGGGAAATTATAGGCCGGTAAGTTTAACCTCTACGGTTGGTAAAATCCTTGAGGGTTTCTTGAGAGATGCTATACTGGAGTATCTCAAGAAAAATAACCTTATGACAGAGTATCAACATGGGTTTATGAGGGATCGATCCTGTCAAACTAATTTGATCGGCTTCTATGAAGAGGTAAGTTCAAGTCTGGACCAGGGAAATGCAGTGGATGTTGTGTATATGGACTTTTCAAAAGCTTTTGATACGGTGCCACACAAAAGGTTGGTACATAAAATGAGAATAATGGGGATAGGGGAAAATATATATGTGTAACTGGGTTAAAAACTGGCTCAGTGATAGGAAACAAAGGGTGGTTATTAATGGTACGTACTCGGACTGGGTCTCAGTTCATAGTGGGGTACCACAGGGGTCAGTATTGGGCCCGCTTCTTTTCAACATATTTATAAATGACCTTGTTGGGGGCATGCGGAGTAGAATTTCAATATTTGCAGATGATACTAAACTCTGCAGGGTAATCAATACAGAGGAGGATAATTTTATATTACAGGGAGATTTATGTAAATTGGAGGATTGGGCTGAGAAGTGGCAATTGAAGTTTAATGTAGATAAATGTAAGGTCATGCACTTGGGTAGAGGAAATAACATTTATGATTATGTACTTAATTGTAGAACACTGGGTAAAACAGACACAGAAAAAGACTTGGGTGGATGGTAAACTTCACTTTAGTGGACAGTGTCAGGCAGCTGCTGCCAGGGCTAATAAAATAATGGGATGTATTAAAAGAGGTATAAGTGTTCATGAAAAAAATATAGTTCTACCTCTGTACAAGTCACTAGTGCGACCGCACTTATATACTGTGTACAATTCTGGTCACCGATATATAAGAAGGACATAGCTGAACTGGAGAGGGTGCAGAGAAGAGCGACCAAGATTATTAGAGGAATGGGGGGGCTGCAATACCAAGACAGGAAAAACGAAGGCTTAGGGGGGATCTAATCACAATGTATAAATATATGAGGGGACAGTACAGAGATCTTTCCAAAGATCTTTTTACACCTAGGCCTGCGACTGGAACACGGGGGCATCCGCTACGTCTTGAGGAAAGAAGGTTTAATCATAATCACAGACGAGGATTCTTTACTGTACGAGCAGTGAGACTGTGGAACTCTCTGCCGCATGATGTTGTAATGAGTGATTCACTACTAACATTTAAGCAGAGCCTGGACGCCTTTCTTGAAAAATTTAATATTACCAGTTATGTATATTAGATTTTATGACAGGGTATTGATCCAGGGAACTAGTCTGATTGCCGGATGTGGACGAAGGAAGGAAATTTTTTCCCCATTGGAACTTGTTTGACACATTGGGGTTTTTTTTTCCTTCCTCTGGATCAACATGTTAGGCTATGGGTTGAACTAGATGGACTTAGAGTCTCCCTTCAACCTTAAAAACTATGATACTATGATACTATGGAATTCTATTCTTTTAAAAGCCTATGGAATTATATTCTTTTAGAACCCTATGGAATTCTATTCTTTTGGAACCCTCTGGAATGCTATTCTTTTAGAAGCCTATGGAATTCTATTATATTGGAACCCTATGGAATTATATTCTTTTAGAACCCTATGGAATTCTATTCTTTTGGAACCCTCTAGAATGCTATTCTTTTAGAAGCCTATGGAATTCTATTCTTTTAGAAGCCTATGGAATTATATTCTTTTTGAACCCTATGGAATTCTATTCTTTTGGAAGCCTATGGAATTCTATTCTTTTAGAACCCTATGGAATTTTATTCTTTTAGAAGCCTATGGAATTATATTCTTTTAGAACCCTATGGAATTCTATTCTTTTGGAAGCCTATGGAATTCTATTCTTTTAGAAGCCTATGGAATTATATTCTTTTGGAACCCTATGGAATTCTATTCTTGTAGAACCTTATGGAATTCTATTCTTTTGAAACCCTATGGAATTCTATTCTTTTAGAAGCCTATGGAATTCTATTCTTTTAGAAGCCTATGGAATTCTATTCTTTTAGAAGCCTATGGAATTCTATTCTTTTGGAACCCTATGGAATTCTATTCCTTTAGAACCCTATGAAATTCTATTCTTTTAGAAGCCTATGGAATTCTATTCTTTTAAAAGCCTATGGAATTCTATTCTTTTGGAACCCTATAGAATTCTTTTCTTTTAGAACCTTATGGAATTCTATTCTTTTAGAACCCTATGGAATTCTATTCTTTTGGAACCCTATGGAATTATATTCTTTTAGAACCCTATGGAATTCTATTCTTTTGGAACCCTATGGAATTCTATTCTTTTAGAACCCTTTGGAATTCTATTCTTTTAGAAGCCTATGGAATTCTATTCTTTTGGAACCCTATGGAATTCTATTCTTTTAGAACCCTATGGAATTATATTCTTTTGGAACCCTATGGAATTCTATTCTTTTAGAAGCCTATGGAATTCTATTCTTTTAGAACCCTTTGGAATTCTATTCTTTTAGAACCCTTTGGAATTCTATTGTTTTAGAAGCCTATGGAATTCTATTCTTTTAGAACCCTTTGGAATTCTATTCTTTTAGAAGCCTATGGAATTCTATTCTTTTAGAACCCTTTGGAATTCTATTCTTTTAGAACCCTTTGGAATTCTATTGTTTTAGAAGCCTATGGAATTCTATTCTTTTGGAACCCTATGGAATTCTATTCTTTTAGAAGCCTTTGGAATTCTATTCTTTTAGAAGCCTATGGAATTCTATTCTTTTAGAACCCTTTGGAATTCTATTCTTTTGGAACCCTATGGAATTCTATTCTTTTGGAACCCTATGGAATTCTATTCTTTTAGAAGCCTATGGAATTCTATTCTTTTAGAAGCCTATGGAATTCTATTCTTTTGGAACCCTATGGAGTCAGTGTTTGTGGAACTAACTGCATGTGATGGAATTTTTCAATATTTATACTGAGTTCAATGATCGATAGTATATAAAAATCACCTCTTACTTTTCAAGCAATGTTACCCTTGCTGATCTGTGTTATTTCCCCCAAGAGCCCAGGTCCAGGGAGGCCGCACTCAGCCTATAGAGATATGACAGCTGGGCCTGGGACTTGTGCACACTAATGGGAACGGTCGCCCTTTACTTGGGCCTTTCCTGTGATCCCGAAGCCCTCTATAGGGTCGTCTCCAAGATGGAAGACGTGACCGGCTGACGTCTCCCGTGTTAGGTCACTCTGCACTTTACTCTCTGCTGATAAGGGGGTGTATTCTGCACCCGCTCTGCCGTCATCGTGCCGGGTGTTCACTTTGACCTCAGTCTGCGTCCTGAGGAGCGACAAACAAACCTCAGCATCTGCTGGGAGTCATACTCCAGTCTGGAGACTCGCTGAACGTCTGCTGGGAGTCATACTCCAGTCTGGAGACTCGCTGAACGTGTGCTGGGAGTCATACTCCAGTCTGGGGACTCGCTGACCGTGTGCTGGGGGTCATACTCCAGTCTGGAGACTCACTGAACGTGTGCTGGGAGTCATACTCCAGTCTGGAGACTCGCTGAACGTGTGCTGGGAGTCATACTCCAGTCTGGAGACTCGCTGAACGTGTGCTGGGGGTCATACTCCAGTCTGGGGACTCGCTGAACGTGTGCTGGGAGTCATACTCCAGTCTGGGGACTCGCTGAACGTGTGCTGGGGGTCATACTCCAGTCTGGGGACTCGCTGAACGTCTGCGGGGAGTCATACTCCAGTCTGGAGACTCGCTGAACGTCTGCTGGGAGTCATACTCCAGTCTGGAGACTCGCTGAACGTGTGCTGGGAGTCATACTCCAGTCTGGAGACTCGCTGAACGTGTGCTGGGGGTCATACTCCAGTCTGGGGACTCGCTGAACGTCTGCTGGGAGTCATACTCCAGTCTGGAGACTCGCTGAACGTCTGCTGGGAGTCATACTCCAGTCTGGAGACTCGCTGAACGTGTGCTGGGAGTCATACTCCAGTCTGGGGACTCGCTGACCGTGTGCTGGGGGTCATACTCCAGTCTGGAGACTCACTGAACGTGTGCTGGGAGTCATACTCCAGTCTGGAGACTCGCTGAACGTCTGCTGGGAGTCATACTCCAGTCTGGAGACTCGCTGAACGTGTGCTGGGAGTCATACTCCAGTCTGGAGACTCGCTGAACGTGTGCTGGGGGTCATACTCCAGTCTGGGGACTCGCTGAACGTGTGCTGGGAGTCATACTCCAGTCTGGAGACTCGCTGAACGTCTGCTGGGGGTCATACTCCAGTCTGGGGACTCACTGAACGTGTGCTGGGGGTCATACTCCAGTCTGGAGACTCGCTGAACGTCTGCTGGGGGTCATACTCCAGTCTGGAGACTCACTGAACGTGTGCTGGGAGTCATACTCCAGTCTGGGGACTCGCTGAACGTGTGCTGGGAGTCATACTCCAGTCTGGAGACTCGCTGAACGTCTGCTGGGGGTCATACTCCAGTCTGGAGACTCGCTGAACGTCTGCTGGGAGTCATACTCCGGTCTGGAGACTCGCTGACCGTGTGCTGGGAGTCATACTCCGGTCTGGGGACTCGCTGAACGTCTGCTGGGAGTCATACTCCAGTCTGGAGACTCACTGAACGTCTGCTGGGAGTCATACTCCAGTCTGGGGACTCGCTGGACGTGTGCTGGGGGTCATACTCCAGTCTGGGGACTCGCTAAACGTGTGCTGGGGGTCATACTCCAGTCTGGGGACTCACTGAACGTCTGCTGGGAGTCATACTCCAGTCTGGGGACTCGCTGACCGTGTGCTGGGGGTCATACTCCAGTCTGGGGACTCGCTGAACGTCTGCTGGGAGTCATACTCCGGTCTGGAGACTCGCTGAACGTCTGCTGGGGGTCATACTCCAGTCTGGGGACTCACTGAACGTCTGCTGGGAGTCATACTCCAGTCTGGGGACTCGCTGACCGTGTGCTGGGGGTCATACTCCAGTCTGGGGACTCACTGAACGTCTGCTGGGAGTCATACTCCAGTCTGGGGACTCGCTGAACGTCTGCTGGGAGTCATACTCCAGTCTGGGGACTCACTGAACGTCTGCTGGGGGTCATACTCCAGTCTGGGGACTCACTGAACGTCTGCTGGGAGTCATACTCCAGTCTGGGGACTCACTGAACGTCTGCTGGGGGTCATACTCCAGTCTGGGGACTCGCTGAACGTCTGCTGGGAGTCATACTCCGGTCTGGGGACTCGCTGAACGTCTGCTGGGAGTCATACTCCAGTCTGGAGACTCACTGAACGTCTGCTGGGAGTCATACTCCAGTCTGGGGACTCGCTGGACGTGTGCTGGGGGTCATACTCCAGTCTGGGGACTCGCTAAACGTGTGCTGGGGGTCATACTCCAGTCTGGGGACTCACTGAACGTCTGCTGGGAGTCATACTCCAGTCTGGGGACTCGCTGACCGTGTGCTGGGGGTCATACTCCAGTCTGGGGACTCGCTGAACGTCTGCTGGGAGTCATACTCCGGTCTGGAGACTCGCTGAACGTCTGCTGGGGGTCATACTCCAGTCTGGGGACTCACTGAACGTCTGCTGGGAGTCATACTCCAGTCTGGGGACTCGCTGACCGTGTGCTGGGGGTCATACTCCAGTCTGGGGACTCACTGAACGTCTGCTGGGAGTCATACTCCAGTCTGGGGACTCGCTGAACGTCTGCTGGGAGTCATACTCCAGTCTGGGGACTCACTGAACGTCTGCTGGGGGTCATACTCCAGTCTGGGGACTCACTGAACGTCTGCTGGGAGTCATACTCCAGTCTGGGGACTCACTGAACGTCTGCTGGGGGTCATACTCCAGTCTGGGGACTCGCTGAACGTCTGCTGGGAGTCATACTCCGGTCTGGGGACTCGCTGAACGTCTGCTGGGAGTCATACTCCGGTCTGGGGACTCGCTGAACGTCTGTTGTGGGCTTTTTAGGGTAACAATTTCTTTCTACACTCATCTTCATTAAATGTAATCTATTGCTTTCTGTTATCAACCCCTTCAGACTGGGAATAGGTTGATGATAGCAAGGCTATGTTCACATTTCTGTTGTTTTGTTTCCGTCAAATCCGTTGTTTTTGAGATGTCAACTGACGCAACAGATGTGTTATTTCACAGGATTATGTTCACTGGAATCCTGTGAAAAACTGATCCGTCGCGTCCGTTACATCCATTGTGTGTCTGTTTCCCGACGGATCCGTCGTGATCCGTTTGTGTTTGGGACAGCCCAGTGGGAGTGCCAGACATGCTGGGCATGCTCAGTAGAGCACGACGGAATCCAGCACCATAGACAGCCATTACAGCTTGTGACGGATGGCGACAGACATCTGCGGTGTCCGTTTTATTGCTGCTCCAAAAACTTTACATTCAGCGTTGCTCCCGCCTGACGGTCAGTCATTCCACGACCTGCAACGCAGGACCATCAGTCCCAATCCATCGCTAATAGAAGTCTATGGGGGAAAAAACGGATTCCTGCAAAATATTTTGCAGGATACCGTAATTCCTCAAAGCGACAGATAGCAACGGAAGCAAAACAACGGAAATGTGAGCATAGCCTAATAGAGCAATCTATTGTTCCCTGTTATCATCCATGTCATGCTGCTTTGTATAAGCAGACTGTGCAGCAGGGGGATCTAGCGCTCATGTCATGTGAGGTGCAGACATTTGCGCACCAGCCGTGAGCATTAGCCCTGTGCTGACAGCAGGAGCTATCTGCAGCTTTAGCTCTGTGCTCGCCCTTTTAAGAACATCATAAGACTGTTGCTGCTTTAAGAGCGGACCCTGGTGTGGGCGCATGCTCAGTGAGCGGCTCTGGCCAGGCCGCGGGGACTGATGATTCGTCTTCACACCTGGAGCGTCCTGTAACCCCCGCGCTGACAGGTAGGAGGAGCTGTAGTGACGTCACAGCCTGAGACCTGCTCTATATACTGTATATACTGGTGTTGTAGTATACGAGTATAGATCTGTACAGGGTGCGGATATATCAGTGCTGTGTGTATACGGGGTGCGGATATATCAGTGCTGTGTGTATATGGAGTGCGGATATATTAGTGCTGTGTGTATATGGGGTGCGGATATATCAGTGCTGTGTGTATACAGGGGGCGGATATATCAGTGCTGTGTGTATACAGGGTGCGGATATATCAGTGCTGTGTGTATACAGGGTGCGGATATGTTAGTGCTGTGGGTATATGGGGTGCGGATATATCAGTGCTGTGGGTATACGGGGTGCGGATATATCAGTGCTGTGTGTATACGAGGTGCGGATATATCAGTGCTGTGTGTATACGGGGTGCGGATATATCAGTGCTGTGTGTATACGGGGTGCGGATATATCAGTGCTGTGTGTATACGGGGTGCGGATATATGAGTGCTGTGTGTATACGGGGTGCGGATATATCAGTGCTGTGTGTATACGGGGTGCGGATATATCAGTGCTGTGGGTATACGGGGTGCGGATATATCAGTGCTGTGTGTATACGGGGTGCGGATATATCAGTGATGTGGGTATACGGGGTGCGGATATATCAGTGATGTGGGTATACGGGGTGCGGATATATCAGTGCTGTGTGTATACAGGGTGCGGATATATCAGTGCTGTGTGTATATGGGGTGCGGATATATCAGTGCTGTGGGTATACGGGGTGCGGATATATCAGTGCTGTGTGTATTTGGGGTGCGGATATATCAGTGCTGTGTGTATACGGGGTGCGGATATATCAGTGCTATGTGTATATGGGGTGCGGATATATCAGTGCTGTGTGTATTTGGGGTGCGGATATATCAGTGCTGTGTGTGTACGGGGTGCGGATATATCAGTGCTGTGTGTATACAGGGTGCGGATATATCTGTGCTGTGTGTATTTGGAGTGCGGATATATCAGTGCTGTGTGTATATGGAGTGCGGATATATCAGTGCCGTGTGTATATGGGGTGCGGATATATCAGTGCCGTGTGTATATGGGGTGCGGATATATCTGTGCCGTGTGTATATCAGGTGCAGATATGTCTGTGGTGTGTATATACAGGGTGCTGCTATATCTGTGGTGTGTATATATCTGGGTGTATACAGGGTACAGGTATATCTGCTCTGTGTGCATATGGGGTACGGATATATCAGTACTGTGTGTGTATACGGGGTGCTGATATATCTGTGCTGTCTGTGCATACGGGGTGTCTATATCTGCGATATTTGTGTGTATATGGGGTAAGGGTATATCTGTGTGGTGTGTGTATACAGGGTGCGGATATATGTACTGTATGCGTAAACGGGGTGTAGATATATCTGCGGTGTGCGTATACGGCACTTCTGTGGTGGGTGTGTGCGTATGGGGTACGGATATATCTGTGTGATGTGTGTGTGTATATGGGGTGTGGATATATCTCTGCTGTATGTATATATGGGGTGCAGATATATCTGTGCGGTGTGTGTATACATCTCTGCTGTGTGTGTATATATGGGGTGTGGATATATCTGTGTAGTATGTGTCTGTGAGGTGTGGATATATCGGATGTGATTTATACACAGCAGTCTGTCGCCTGAGTGATTTGTATACAACAGTCTGTCGCCTGTGTGATTTGTACACAGCAGTCTGTCGCTTGTGTGATTTGTATACAGCAGTCTGTCGCCTGTGTGATTTGTAGACAGCAGTCTGTCCCCTGTGTGATTTGTAGACAGCAGTCTGTCCCCTGTGTGATTTGTATACAGCAGTCTGTCACCTGAGTGATTTGTAGACAGCAGTCTGTCACCTGTGTGATTTGTAGACAGCAGTCTGTCACCTGTGTGATTTGTAGACAGCAGTCTGTCACCTGTGTGATTTGTAGACAACAGTCTGTCGCCTGTGTGATTTGTAGACAGCAGTCTGTCGCCTGTGTGATTTGTGTACAGCAGTCTATTGCCTGTGTGATTTGTAGACAGCAGTCTGTCGCCTGTGTGATTTGTATACAGCAGTCTGTCGCCTGTGTGATTTGTGTACAGCAGTCTATTGCCTGTGTGATTTGTAGACAGCAGTCTGTCGCCTGTGTGATTTGTAGACAGCAGTCTGTCGCCTGTGTGATTTGTGTACAGCAGTCTGTCGCCTGTGTGATTTGTATACAGCAGTCTCAGTATATCCTGTGTGATTTGTATACAGCAATCTGTCGCCTGTGTGATTTGTGTACAGCAGTCTATTGCCTCTGTGATTTGTGTACAGCAGTCTATTGCCTGTGTGATTTGTACACAGCAGTCTGTCGCCTGTGTGATTTGTATACAGCAGTCTCAGTATATCCTGTGTGATTTGTATACAGCAGTCTGTCACCTGTGTGATTTGTAGACAGCAGTCTGTCGCCTGTGTGATTTGTGTACAGCAGTCTATTGCCTGTGTGATTTGTACACAGCAGTCTGTCGCCTGTGTGATTTGTACACAGCAGTCTGTCGCCTGTGTGATTTGTATACAGCAGTCTGTCGCCTGTGTGATTTGTATACAGCAGTCTGTCGCCTGTGTGATTTGTGTACAGCAGTCTATTGCCTGTGTGATTTGTAGACAGCAGTCTGTCGCTTGTGTGATTTGTATACAGCAGTCTGTCGCCTGTGTGATTTGTATACAGCAGTCTGTCGCCTGTGTGATTTGTATACAGCAGTCTGTCGCCTGTGTGATTTGTATACAGCAGTCTGTCGCCTGTGTGATTTGTATACAGCAGTCTGTCGCCTGTGTGATTTGTATACAGTAGTCTGTCGCCTGTGTGATTTGTATACAGCAGTCTGTCGCCTGTGTGATTTGTATACAGCAGTCTGTCGCCTGTGTGATTTGTATACAGCAGTCTATTGCCTGTGTGATTTGTAGACAGCAATTTCATTATATCTTTTGTGATGTCTCCTGACTTCTGCATGAGATGGTTTTCCCTGTCAGCTCTTACAAGCAGGAGGCAGGGAGTTCTGTATTCAGCACAGTCTCACAGGGTTCACTGGTGACTCTACATTCACAGGTAGCACAGACAGTAGAGATGTGGGAGTATAATAACAACAGATATTCTTTTGATGGACTCTCCTAATGTCTGTATTCTTGTATGAGGCAGAAATGATCTGCTGCACGGGGGGACGCCGAAAGGAACGTGGAGGGTGGAGTTGGGGGGGCAGGATGTGTCAAAGCAGAGGATGATATCATCTTGGAATAATAATAATTTCCACAATTGGATGTGTTTAAAGAAAATGTTCCTGTGCTGAGATAATCTTATATATGTGTCCTTGCTGTGTACTGTGTAATGGCCGTGTCTGACTGTACAGGGACATGGTCTGATCATACCACAGCTCCTGGGCAGGGGAGGATGCAAAAAGAAAAAAAAAAAGTATACAGACAGGATCACAGCTGCAGCTTTCTGTGAGGTGAAACATTTCCCTGCCTGTTTTATCACAGCAGTGTGTTTCTGCCGTATCTCCAGTCAACTGAGCTCATCATAAAGCAAGTCAGTGACATATGAGTTAACACATCACTCACTTGGTTTATGATGAGCTCAAGGAACTGGAGATGTGGCAGAAACACTCACTGCTGTGATAAAACAGGCAGGGAAATGTTTTACCTCACAGAAAACAGCAGCTGTGATCCTCTCATATGTGATCTGTATACCATAATCACTTATTCCCCCTCCCCTGCCCAGGAGATGTGGTATGATCAGACCATGTCACTGTACGGTCAGACACGGCCATTACACAGCACATAGCAGGGACACATATGTAATATATGTGTGTGTATGTGTATCTATACAGGAACATTTATCTTTTTACGCACCCAATTGTGGAACTTATTATTATTCTAAGATCTATTGATTAAAATGCACTTTATTTTTGGGAAAATGTAAATGTCGGTTTTCTTTGCTACATTTGTAACATTAAGTGTCATTATTTTCTAGATTCCTACATAGAGGATAGGGCTCGCGTGTCTGCTCTGCGGGGTCCGGCCGTAGATGTCTGGGTTTCACCCACTGGAACACCCTGACATTGGATCAGCCTCGTTCCCCGAGCGCTGCAGGTAAGATCTGACTTGGGCACATGTAATAGTCATTAAAGGGATTCACTGCGTATTGTAAGTGCAGGAAGCAGAATAGTGAGTGCAGCTCTGAAGTATAATACAGGAGGTAACTCAGGATCAGTACAGGATAAGTAATGATGTACACAGTGACTGCTCCAGCAGAATAGTGAGTGCAGCTCTGGAATATAATAAAGGAGGTAACTCAGGATCAGTAATGTAATGTATGTACACAGTGACTGCACCAGCAGAATAGTGAGTGCAGCTCTGGAGTATAATACAGGATGTAACTCAGGATCAGTAATGTAATGTATGTACACAGTGAGTGCAGCTCTGGAGCATAATACAGGAGGTAACTCAGGATCAGTAATGTAATGTATGTACACAGTGACTGCACGAGCAGAATAGTGAGTGCAGCTCTGGAGTATAATACAGGAGGTAACTCAGAATCAGTAATGTAATGTATGTACACAGTGACTGCACCAGCAGAATAGTGAGTGCAGCTCTGGAGCATAATACAGGAGGTAACTCAGAATCAGTAATGTAATGTATGTACACAGTGACTGCACCAGCAGAATAGTGAGCGCAGCTCTGGAGCATAATACAGGAGGTAACTCAGGATCAGTAATGTAATGTATGTACACAGTGACTGCACCAGCAGAATAGTGAGTGCAGCTCTGGAGTATAATACAGGAGGTAACTCAGGATCAGTAATGTAATGTGTGTACACAGTGACTGCACCAGCAGAATAGTGAGCGCAGCTCTGGAGCATAATACAGGAGGTAACTCGGGATCAGTGCAGGATCAATAATGTAATGTATGTACACAGTGACTGCACCAGCAGAATAGTGAGTGCAGCTCTGGAGTATAATACAGGAGGTAACTTAGGATCAGTAATGTAATGTATGTACACAGTGACTGCACCAGCAGAATAGTGAGTGCAGCTCTGGAGCATAATACAGGAGGTAACTCAGGATCAGTAAAGTAATGTATGTACACAGTGACTGCACCAGCAGAATAGTGAGCGCAGCTCTGGAGTATAATACAGGAGGTAACTCGGGATCAGTGCAGGATCAATAATGTAATGTATGTACACAGTGACTGCACGAGCAGAATAGTGAGTGCAGCTCTGGAGCATAATACAGGAGGTAACTCAGAATCAGTAATGTAATGTATGTACACAGTGACTGCAGCAGCAGAATAGTGAGTGCAGCTCTGGAGTATAATACAGGAGGTAACTCAGGATCAGTAATGTATGTACACAGTGACTGCACCAGCAGAATAGTGAGTGCAGCTCTGGAGCATAATACAGGAGGTAACTCAGGATCAGTAATGTAATGTATATACACAGTGACTGCACCAGCAGAATAGTGAGTGCAGCTCTGGAGCATAATACAGGAGGTAACTCAGGATCAGTAATGTATGTACACAGTGACTGCACCAGCAGAATAGTGAGTGCAGCTCTGGAGCATAATACAGGAGGTAACTCAGGATCAGTGCAGGATCAATAATGTAATGTATGTACACAGTGACTGCACCAGCAGAATAGTGAGTGCAGCTCTGGAGCATAATACAGGAGGTAACTCAGGATCAGTAATGTAATGTATGTACACAGTGACTGCACCAGCAGAATAGTGACTGCAGCTCTGGAGCATAATACAGGATGTAACTCAGGATCAGTAAAGTAATGTATGTACACAGTGACTGCACCAGCAGAATAGTGAGTGCAGCTCTGGAGTATAATACAGGAGGTAACTCAGGATCAGTAATGTAATGTATGTACATAGTGACTGCACCAGCAGAATAGTGAGTGCAGCTCTGGAGTATAATACAGGAGGTAACTTAGGATCAGTAATGTATATACACAGTGACTGCACCAGCAGAATAGTGAGTGCAGCTCTGGAGTATAATACAGGAGGTAACTCAGGATCAGTAATGTATGTACACAGTGACTGCACCAGCAGAATAGTGAGTGCAGCTCTGGAGTATAATACAGGAGGTAACTTAGGATCAGTAATGTAATGTATGTACACAGTGTCTGCACCAGCAGAATAGTGAGTGCAGCTCTGGAGTATAATACAGGAGGTAACTCAGGATCAGTAATGTATGTACACAGTGACTGCACCAGCAGAATAGTGAGTGCAGCTCTGGAGTATAATACAATAATGACTGTGCTGTGATATTTTCTTGCAGGCGGTGACTTCATGAGTCGTGCAGCAGTGATTACCCATGATCCTCTACGCCTGCGTGGTGCGGCTGCAGGACGGTCTCCCGCTCTCGGCTTCCACAGATTTCCACCCGAACAAGCAAGTGCTGGAGGGCAAGAAATGCTTGCGGCGGTTGTGTGTGAACCTGTCGCAGCGTCCGGCCCGGGGCACCGCCAGGGTGTGCGACCTCAGCATTCAGTGAGTCCGGAGCCCCCAGACCTGTAATACGGGGGATTACTACTTGTCATCTTCTCTGCAGACTGAATACATTGTAACAAATCCTCAGCTGTGATCAGCATGGTCTGTGTCTGAGCCTCGGCTTTTAGTCCCTGACAGTAAAATACAAACTTTGTATGAAAGTTTCTGAATTGTTCATTATACAAAAAACATTTTTTAAAGGGAAAGTACATACAAAATGTATTATCCATTATTATCACTGAGGGGGCGGAGCCTGACAATAAATTGCTCAGAATCCCCGTTACCTGCTCCCCCTGCGGCTCTGCTCCTGGTATAGAACAGGTTAATATGAGGGAATTGCCGGATAAGCCGTTGCCTCGTATCTTCTAGGTATAAAGGTGACATCAATACATACGATGTATACGGCCCCGCTCACGTGTGTTTTGCTTTCTCCGCAGCTTCTGCTCCGCAGGTGACATTTCGTCTCTGACCATCTGCTCCAGCAGTTTCCAGCCGGCGGCCGCCTTCTCCTTCCTGGAGGAGCTGATCTGGGAGTTCTCCTCCTCGTACAATAGCACCGCCATAGCCCTGGCGTCCAGACCCTACGCCTTCCTGGAGTTCGGTGAGTCCGAAACAGGCGCTGATCCGTGCACTCCGACAGATCCAAGCAAAGAGAAGACCCCAATCCAAACCCCATAATAATAGAAAACCCTGCCTTATAGACCCCGGCCCGTACCCTCTGAATCAATGCAGACCCCGGCCTGTACCCCATGAACTAATGCAGACCCTGGCCTGTACCCCTGAATCAATGCAGACCCCGGCCCGTACCCCCTGAATCAATCCAGACCCCAGCCTGTACCCCCTGAACTAATGCCGACCCCGGACTGTACCCCTGAACCAATGCAGACCCCGGCCTGTACCCCCTGAACCAATGCAGACCCCCGCCTGTACCCCCTGAACCAATGCAGACCCCGGCCTGTACCCCCTGAACCAATGCAGACCCCGGCCTGTACCCCCTGAACCAATGCAGACCCCGGCCTGTACCCCCTGAACCAATGCAGACCCCGGCCTGTACCCCCTGAACCAATGCAGACCCCGGCCCGTGCCCTCTGAATCAATGCAGACCCCGGCCTGTACCCCATGAACTAATGCAGACCCTGGCCTGTACCCCTGAATCAATGCAGACCCCGGCCCGTACCCCCTGAATCAATCCAGACCCCGGCCTGTACCCCCTGAACTAATGCCGACCCCGGACTGTACCCCTGAACCAATGCAGATCCCGGCCTGTATCCCCTAAACCAATGCAGACCCCGGCCTGTACCCCCTGAACCAATGCAGACCCCAGTCCATATCCCCTGAATCAATGCAGACCCCGGCCTGTACCCCCTGAACCAATGCAGACCCCAGTCCATATCCCCTGAATCAATGCAGATCCCGGCCTGTACCCCCTGAACCAATGCAGACCCCGGCCTGTACCCCCTGAACCAATGCAGACCCCGGCCTGTACCCCATGAACTAATGCAAACCCTGGCCTGTACCCCTGAATCAATGCAGACCCCGGCCTGTACCCCCTGAATCAATCCAGACCCCCTGAATCAATCCAGACCCCGGCCTGTACCCCCTGAACTAATGCCGACCCCGGCCTGTTCCCCTGAACCAATGAAGACCCCGGCCTGTACCCCCTGAACCAATGCAGACCCCGGCCTGTACCCCCTGAACCAATGCAGACCCCGGCCTGTACCCCCTGAACCAATGCAGACCCCGGCCTGTACCCCCTGAACCAATGCAGACCCCGGCCTGTATCCCCTGAACCAATGCAGACCCCGGCCTGTACCCCCTGAACCAATGCAGACCCCAGTCCATATCCCCTGAATCAATGCAGACCCCGGCCTGTACCCCCTGAACCAATGCAGACCCCGGCCTGTACCCCCTGAACCAATGCAGACCCCGGCCTGTACCCCCTGAACCAATGCAGACCCCGGTCCATATCCCCTGAATCAATGCAGACCCCGGCCTGTACCCCCTGAACTAATGCAGACCCCGGCCTGTACCCCCTGAACTAATGCAGACCCCGGCCTGTGCCCTCTGAACCAATGCAGACCCCGGCCTGTACCCCCTGAACCAATGCAGACCCCAGCCTGTACCCCCTGAACCAATGCAGACCCCGGCCCATGCCCTCTGAATCAATACAGACCCCAGCCTGTACCCCCTGAACCAATGCAGACCCCGGTCCATATCCCCTGAATCAATGCAGACCCCGGCCTGTACCCCCTGAACCAATGCAGACCCCGGTCCATATCCCCTGAACTAATGCAGACCCCGGCCTGTGCCCTCTGAACCAATGCAGACCCCGGCCTGTGCCCTCTGAACCAATGCAGACCCCGGCCTGTACCCTCTGAACCAATGCAGACCCCGGCCTGTACCCCCTAAACCAATGCAGACCTCGACCTGTGCCCCCTAAACCAATGCAGACCCCGGCCTGTACCCCCTAAACCAATGCAGACCCCGGCCTGTACCCCCTAAACCAATGCAGACCCCGGCCTGTGTCCACTGAAATACACACGCCGGCCCGTGCCCTCTGAATCAATACAGACCCTGGTCCGTACCCCACTGAATCAATGAACACCCCGGCTTGTGCCCTCTGAACCAATGCAGACCCCGGTTCGTACCGCTGTAAATAAATGCACACCCCGGCCCGTGCCCTTTGAATAAATACATACCCCCAGACCAGGCTCCCTAAACTATTTTAGACTGGAGACCCTAAAATTCTATAGTTCCGAGACTAGACCTCCCAAAAAAATATAGATCCAAGACCATAACCTTTGATTAAATCCAGGCCCCGTAAACTAATACAGATCCTAGGCCAAAGCCCATCCACTAACACAAGCCCCAGACCCTAGACTAGAGCCCCTAAATAAATACAGACCCAAGACCACCTAAATGCAGATCCCACCCCCTCGTTTGGACTGAACTCTCTAGAAAATTCAAACCCCCCCAGACCAGACCCCTAAAACTCATAAACTCATATAGAGCCTCTAAATAAACAGACTTCAGATCAGGTGCACAAAATAAATGCAAATCCCTTTTCAGATGCTGTAATGATGGCTGCTTTCAGTTAGGCCGTATCCTTCATGACATCCGAGCAGCCCAGAGCTCGGCCCAGACGCCCACCCCAATACAGAGCTCAGCCCAGACGCCCACCCCAATACAGAGCTCAGCCCACACGCCCACCCCAATACGGAGCTCGGCTCAGACGCCCACCCCAATACGGAGCTCGGCTCAGACGCCCACCCCAATACGGAGCTCGGCCCAGACGCCCACCCCAATACGGAGCTCGGCCCAGACGCCCACCCCAATACGGAGCTCGGCCCAGACGCCCACCCCAATACGGAGCTCGGCCCAGACGCCCACCCCAATACGGAGCTCGGCCCAGACGCCCACCCCAATACGGAGCTCGGCCCAGACGCCCACCCCAATACGGAGCTCGGCCCAGACGCCCACCCCAATACGGAGCTCGGCCCAGACGCCCACCCCAATACGGAGCTCGGCCCAGACGCCCACCCCAATACGGAGCTCGGCCCAGACGCCCACCCCAATACGGAGCTCGGCCCAGACGCCCACCCCAATACGGAGCTCGGCCCAGACGCCCACCCCAATACGGAGCTCGGCCCAGACGCCCACCCCAATACGGAGCTCGGCCCAGACGCCCACCCCAATACGGAGCTCGGCCCAGACGCCCACCCCAATACGGAGCTCGGCCCAGACGCCCACACCAAGACAGAGCTCAGCCCAGACGCCCACCCCAAGACAGAGCTCTGACCACACTCTGTAGACCTCCTTTGTCCTGCAGTGATCTTCTTATCCTTATCCTATGGTGCAGACACCATATTAGATTGTGGTGGCACCTAGGAGGGACATTTGTCTAGATTTTGCCATTTTCTTCCTCTTATGTCTATAATGTAGATGGCATCATACAACGTGTGAAGCACAATTTTAACTCTGGTGCCAGCCCCCCCATACAGCTGGATCCCAGCGCCACACCTGTCGCTGTCAAGCTCGAGGAGATAGTGGATGCAAATGGGATTGCTAATGGGCACATAGCCACACAAGTGAGTCCAGGTAGGAAGGACTTAAAGGGTTGGTTAAGTTTATGTAAATAATGATTATTGCTAGTGGTGGCTGTATAAATCTGTATGTAGTGAGTTCCCTCTAGTGGTGGCTGTATAAATCTGTATGTAGTGAGCTCCCCCTAGTGGAGGCTGTATAAATCTGTATGTAGTGAGCTCCCCCTAGTGGAGGCTGTATAAATCTGTATGTAGTGAGTTCCCTCTAGTGGTGGCTGTATAAATCTGTATGTAGTGAGCTCCCTCTAGTGGTGACTGTATAAATCTGTATGTAGTGAGCTTCCTCTAGTGGTGGCTGTATAAATCTGTATGTAGTGAGCTCCCTCTAGTGGTGACTGTATAAATCTGTATGTAGTGAGCTCCCTCTAGTGGTGACTGTATAAATCTGTATGTAGTGAGCTCCCTCTAGTGGTGGCTGTATAAATCTGTATGTAGTGAGCTCCCTCTAGTGGTGGATGTATAACTCTGTATGTAGTGAGCTCCCTCTAGTGGGGGCTGTATAAATCTGTATGTAGTGAGCTCCGTCTAGTGGTGGCTGTATAAATCTGTATGTAGTGAGCTCCCTCTAGTGGTGGATGTATAACTCTGTATGTAGTGAGCTCCCTCTAGTGGTGGATGTATAACTCTGTATGTAGTGAGCTCCCTCTAGTGGGGGCTGTATAAATCTGTATGTAGTGAGCTCCGTCTAGTGGTGGCTGTATAAATCTGTATGTAGTGAGCTCCCTCTAGTGGTGGATGTATAACTCTGTATGTAGTGAGCTCCCTCTAGTGGTGACTGTATAAATCTGTATGTAGTGACCTCCCTCTAGTGGTGACTGTATAAATCTGTATGTAGTGAGCTCCCTCTAGTGGTGGCTGTATAAATCTGTATGTAGTGAGCTCCCTCTAGTGGTGGCTGTATAAATCTGTATGTAGTGAGCTCCCTCTAGTGGTGACTGTATAAATCTGTATGTAGTGAGCTCCCTCTAGTGGTGGCTGTATAAATCTGTATGTAGTGAGCTCCCTCTAGTGGAGGCTGTATAAATCTGTATGTAGTGAGTTTCCTCTAGTGGTGACTGTATAAATCTGTATGTAGTGAGCTCCCTCTAGTGGTGACTGCATAAATCTGTATGTAGTGAGCTCCCTCTAGTGGTGACTGTATAAATCTGTATGTAGTGAGCTCCCTCTAGTGGTGGCTTTATAAATCTGTATGTAGTGAGCTCCCTCTAGTGGTGGCTGTATAAATCTGTATGTAGTGAGCTCCCTCTAGTGGTGACTGCATAAATCTGTATGTAGTGAGCTCCCTCTAGTGGTGACTGCATAAATCTGTATGTAATGAGCTCCTCTAGTGGTGACTGTATAAATCTGTATGTAGTGAGCTCCTCTAGTGGTGACTGTATAAATCTGTATGTAGTGAGCTCCCTCTAGTGGTGGCTGTATAAATCTGTATGTAATGAGCTCCTCTAGTGGTGACTGTATAAATCTGTATGTAGTGAGCTTCCTCTAGTGGTGGCTGTATAAATCTGTATGTAATGAGCTCCTCTAGTGGTGACTGTATAAATCTGTATGTAGTGAGCTTCCTCTAGTGGTGGCTGTATAAATCTGTATGTAGTGAGTTCCCTCTAGTGGTGGCTGTATAAATCTGTATGTAGTGAGCTCCCTCTAGTGGTGACTGCATAAATCTGTATGTAGTGAGCTCCCTCTAGTGGTGGCTGTATAAATCTGTATGTAGTGAGCTCCCTCTAGTGGTGGCTGTATAAATCTGTATGTAGTGAGCTCCCTCTAGTGGTGACTGCATAAATCTGTATGTAATGAGCTCCTCTAGTGGTGGTTGTATAAATCTGTATGTAGTGAGTTCCCTCTAGTGGTGGCTGTATAAATCTGTATGTAGTGAGCTCCCTCTAGTGGTGACTGCATAAATCTGTATGTAGTGAGCTCCCTCTAGTGGTGACTGCATAAATCTGTATGTAGTGAGCTCCCTCTAGTGGTGACTGTATAAATCTGTATGTAGTGAGCTCCCTCTAGTGGTGACTGCATAAATCTGTATGTAGTGAGCTCCCTCTAGTGGGGGCTGTATAAATCTGTATGTAGTGAGCTCCCTCTAGTGGTGGCTGTATAAATCTGTATGTAGTGAGCTCCCTCTAGTGGTGGCTGTATAAATCTGTATGTAGTGAGCTCCCTCTAGTGGTGTCTGTATAAATCTGTATGTAGTGAGCTCCCTCTAGTGGTGTCTGTATAAATCTGTATGTAGTGAGCTCCCTCTAGTGGTGACTGCATAAATCTGTATGTAGTGAGCTCCCTCTAGTGGTGGCTGTATAAATCTGTATGTAGTGAGCTCCCTCTAGTGGTGACTGCATAAATCTGTATGTAGTGAGCTCCCTCTAGTGGTGTCTGTATAAATCTGTATGTAGTGAGCTCCCTCTAGTGGTGACTGATATTTTCAGCCCTTTCCGGATTCCCTTCTTTATTCCCTGCAGTCTTTCACAGAATGAGCCCGGTGAGCTCGCTGGGGATCCTGTCCCTGACGCTGAACATCATGTGCAGCTCGCTGAGCCTCATCCGGGGAGTCCACCTGGCGGAAAACACATTCCAGGTACACGCCGGGTATAGAGGTGCCTCTGCTGGCTGTGATACCTGGCGGGGGAGTCCGGGCAGAGTTTACACTGCAGCCGCCCCGGGTAGATCACCAGCAGATCCCGCAGATCCTGAGATACAACTGCTGCGTCCGATACTTTCCCGGGTATGAAGTGTTAAGGTTTTTTCTCTATATAGGACGGATATGAAAATGCAGGAAGAGTTCTCGCTTTTCTCACGGCTTTTTCTGCGAGTTTATTACAGGTGAGCGGAAAATACAGAGATATTACTGGAACCTTAGAAAGTAATCATCAGCTACAGAAGATAATGGGGGGAGCTGCCCCCCACTGGGAAGATATGTCCAGCCTTTATTAATTACAGCATCGGCATTATCTCATTAACAGTTCTGCAGTTTTGCAATTTTTCATTTTCAAGATCTCTGCATGCTGACAGTGAATGGGAACATTACAATATATCTCCTCCCTGCTCAGGGTTTGTTACCTCTATATCCAGTCTACACAATGTGTGCTGAACTGTCTGGACTCGAGAGTGATACATTGTAACAATCCACCAGCCCGGACCCCAGACTGATACATGTCACCTGCACTGATACATTGTAACACTCCACCAGCCCGGACCCCAGACTGATACATGTCACCTGCACTGATACATTGTAACAACCCACCAGCCCGGACCCCAGACTGATACATGTCCCCTGCACTGATACATTGTAACACTCCACCAGCCCGGACCCCAGACTGATACATGTCACCTGCACTGATACATTGTAACACTCCACCAGCCCGGACCCCAGACTGATACATGTCCCCTGCACTGATACATTGTAACACTCCACCAGCCCGGACCCCAGACTGATACATGTCACCTGCACTGATACATTGTAACACTCCACTAGCCCGGACCCCAGACTGATACATGTCACCTGCACTGATACATTGTAACACTCCACCAGCCCAGACCCCAGACTGATACATGTCACCTGCACTGATACATTGTAACACTCCACCAGCCCGGACCCCAGACTGATACATGTCACCTGCACTGATACATTGTAACACTCCACTAGCCCGGACCCCAGACTGATACATGTCACCTGCACTGATACATTGTAACACTCCACCAGCCCGGACCCCAGACTGATACATGTCACCTGCACTGATACATTGTAACAATCCACCAGCCCGGACCCCAGACTGATACATGTCACCTGCACTGATACATTGTAACAATCCACCAGCCCGGACCCCAGACTGATACATGTCACCTGCACTGATACATTGTAACACTCCACCAGCCCGGACCCCAGACTGATACATGTCACCTGCACTGATACATTGTAACAATCCACCAGCCCGGACCCCAGACTGATACATGTCACCTGCACTGATACATTGTAACAATCCACCAGCCCGGACCCCAGACTGATACATGTCACCTGCACTGATACATTGTAACAATCCACCAGCCCCGACCCCAGACTGATACATGTCACCTGCACTGATACATTGTAACAATCCACCAGCCCGGACCCCAGACTGATACATGTCACCTGCACTGATACATTGTAACAACCCACCAGCCCGGACCCCAGACTGATACATGTCACCTGCACTGATACATTGTAACACTCCACCAGCCCGGACCCCAGACTGATACATGTCACCTGCACTGATACATTGTAACACTCCACCAGCCCGGACCCCAGACTGACACATGTCACCTGCACTGATACATTGTAACACTCCACCAGCCCAGACCCCAGACTGATACATGTCACCTGCACTGATACATTGTAACAATCCACCAGCCCGGACCCCAGACTGATACATGTCACCTGCACTGATACATTGTAACACTCCACCAGCCCGGACCACAGACTGATACATGTCACCTGCACTGATACATTGTAACAATCCACAAGCCCGGACCCCAGACTGATACATGTCACCTGCACTGATACATTGTAACACTCCACCAGCCCGGACCCCAGACTGATACATGTCACCTGCACTGATACATTGTAACACTCCACCAGCCCGGACCCCAGACTGATACATGTCACCTGCACTGATACATTGTAACAATCCACCAGCCCGGACCCCAGACTGATACATATCACCTGCACTGATACATTGTAACACTCCACCAGCCCGGACCCCAGACTGATACATGTCACCTGCACTGATACATTGTAACACTCCACCAGCCCGGACCCCAGACTGATACATGTCACCTGCACTGATACATTGTAACACTCCACCAGCCCGGACCCCAGACTGATACATGTCACCTGCACTGATACATTGTAACACTCCACCAGCCCGGACCCCAGACTGATACATGTCACCTGCACTGATACATTGTAACAATCCACCAGCCCGGACCCCAGACTGACACATGTCACCTGCACTGATACATTGTAACACTCCACCAGCCCGGACCCCAGACTGATACATGTCACCTGCACTGATACATTGTAACACTCCACCAGCCCGGACCCCAGACTGATACATGTCACCTGCACTGATACATTGTAACACTCCACCAGCCCGGACCCCAGCCTGATACATGTCACCTGCACTGATACATTGTAACACTCCACCAGCCCGGACCCCAGACTGATACATGTCACCTGCACTGATACATTGTAACACTCCACCAGCCCGGACCCCAGACTGATACATGTCACCTGCACTGATACATTGTAACACTCCACCAGCCCGGACCCCAGACTGATACATGTCACCTGCACTGATACATTGTAACAATCCACCAGCCCGGACCCCAGACTGACACATGTCACCTGCACTGATACATTGTAACACTCCACCAGCCCGGACCCCAGACTGATACATGTCACCTGCACTGATATATTGTAACACTCCACCAGCCCGGACCCCAGACTGATACATGTCCCCTGCACTGATATATTGTAACACTCCACCAGCCCGGACCCCAGACTGATACATGTCACCTGCACTGATACATTGTAACAATCCACCAGCCCGGACCCCAGACTGATACATGTCACCTGCACTGATACATTGTAACACTCCACCAGCCCAGACCCCAGACTGATACATGTCACCTGCACTGATACATTGTAACAATCCACCAGCCCGGACCCCAGACTGATACATGTCACCTGCACTGATACATTGTAACACTCCACCAGCCCAGACCCCAGACTGATACATGTCACCTGCACTGATACATTGTAACACTCCACCAGCCCGGACCCCAGACTGATACATGTCACCTGCACTGATACATTGTAACACTCCACCAGCCCGGACCCCAGACTGACACATGTCACCTGCACTGATACATTGTAACACTCCACCAGCCCGGACCCCAGACTGATACATGTCACCTGCACTGATACATTGTAACACTCCACCAGCCCGGACCCCAGACTGATACATGTCTCCTGCACTGATACATTGTAACACTCCACCAGCCCGGACCCCAGACTGATACATGTCACCTGCACTGATACATTGTAACAACCCACCAGCCCGGACCCCAGACTGATACATGTCACCTGCACTGATACATTGTAACACTCCACCAGCCCGGACCCCAGACTGATACATGCCACCTGCACTGATACATTGTAACACTCCACCAGCCCGGACCCCAGACTGATACATGTCACCTGCACTGATACATTGTAACAATCCACCAGCCCCGACCCCAGACTGATACATGTCACCTGCACTGATACATTGTAACACTCCACCAGCCCGGACCCCAGACTGATACATGTCACCTGCACTGATACATTGTAACACTCCACCAGCCCGGACCCCAGACTGACACATGTCACCTGCACTGATACATTGTAACACTCCACCAGCCCGGACCCCAGACTGATACATGTCACCTGCACTGATACATTGTAACACTCCACCAGCCCGGACCCCAGACTGATACATGTCACCTGCACTGATACATTGTAACACTCCACCAGCCCGGACCCCAGACTGATACATGTCACCTGCACTGACACAATGTAACACTCCACCAGCCCGGACCCCAGACTGATACATGTCACCTGCACTGATACATTGTAACACTCCACCAGCCCGGACCCCAGACTGATACATGTCCCCTGCACTGATACATTGTAACACTCCACCAGCCCGGACCCCAGACTGATACATGTCACCTGCACTGATACATTGTAACAACCCACCAGCCCGGACCCCAGACTGATACATGTCACCTGCACTGATACATTGTAACACTCCACCAGCCCGGACCCCAGACTGATACATGTCACCTGCACTGATACATTGTAACACTCCACCAGCCCGGACCCCAGACTGATACATGTCACCTGCACTGATACATTGTAACACTCCACCAGCCCGGACCCCAGACTGATACATGTCACCTGCACTGATACATTGTAACACTCCACCAGCCCGGACCCCAGACTGATACATGTCACCTGCACTGATACATTGTAACAATCCACCAGCCCGGACCCCAGACTGATACATGCCACCTGCACTAATACATTGTAACACTCCACCAGCCCGGACCCCAGACTGATACATGTCACCTGCACTGATACATTGTAACAATCCACCAGCCCGGACCCCAGACTGATACATGCCACCTGCACTAATACATTGTAACACTCCACCAGCCCGGACCCCAGACTGATACATGTCACCTGCACTGATACTTTGTAACAATCCACCAGCCCGGACCCCAGACTGATACATGTCACCTGCACTGATACATTGTAACACTCCACCAGCCCGGACCCCAGACTGATACATGCCACCTGCACTAATACATTGTAACACTCCACCAGCCCGGACCCCAGACTGATACATGTCACCTGCACTGATACATTGTAACAATCCACCAGCCCGGACCCCAGACTGATACATGTCACCTGCACTGATACTTTGTAACAATCCACCAGCCCGGACCCCAGACTGATACATGTCACCTGCACTGATACATTGTAACACTCCACCAGCCCGGACCCCAGACTGATACATGTCACCTGCACTGATACATTGTAACACTCCACCAGCCCGGACCCCAGACTGATACATGTCACCTGCACTGATACATTGTAACACTCCACCAGCCCGGACCCCAGACTGATACATGTCACCTGCACTGATACATTGTAACAATCCACCAGCCCGGACCCCAGACTGATACATGTCACCTGCACTGATACATTGTAACAATCCACCAGCCCGGACCCCAGACTGACACATGTCACCTGCACTGATACATTGTAACAATCCACCAGCCCGGACCCCAGACTGATACATGTCACCTGCACTGATACATTGTAACAATCCACCAGCCCGGACCCCAGACTGATACATGTCACCTGCACTGATACATTGTAACAATCCACCAGCCCGGACCACAGACTGATACATGTCACCTGCACTGATACATTGTAACAATCCACCAGCCCGGACCCCAGACTGATACATGTCACCTGCACTGATACATTGTAACAATCCACCAGCCCGGACCCCAGACTGACACATGTCACCTGCACTGATACATTGTAACAATCCACCAGCCCGGACCACAGACTGATACATGTCACCTGCACTGATACATTGTAACAATCCACCAGCCCGGACCCCAGACTGATACATGTCACCTGCACTGATACATTGTAACACTCCACCAGCCCGGACCCCAGACTGATACATGTCACCTGCACTGATACATTGTAACACTCCACCAGCCCGGACCCCAGACTGATACATGTCACCTGCACTGATACATTGTAACACTCCACCAGCCCGGACCCCAGACTGATACATGTCACCTGCACTGACACATTGTAACACTCCACCAGCCCAGACCCCAGACTGATACATGTGACCTGCACTGATACATTGTAACACTCCACCAGCCCGGACCCCAGACTGATACATGTCACCTGCACTGATACATTGTAACACTCCACCAGCCCGGACCCCAGACTGATACATGTCACCTGCACTGATACATTGTAACACTCCACCAGCCCGGACCACAGACTGATACATGTCACCTGCACTGATACATTGTAACAACCCACCAGCCCGGACCCCAGACTGATACATGTCACCTGCACTGATACATTGTAACACTCCACCAGCCCGGACCCCAGACTGATACATGTCACCTGCACTGATACATTGTAACACTCCACCAGCCCGGACCCCAGACTGATACATGTCACCTGCACTGATACATTGTAACACTCCACCAGCCCGGACCCCAGACTGATACATGTCACCTGCACTGATACATTGTAACACTCCACCAGCCCGGACCCCAGACTGATACATGTCACCTGCACTGATACATTGTAACACTCCACCAGCCCGGACCCCAGACTGATACATGTCACCTGCACTGATACATTGTAACACTCCACCAGCCCGGACCCCAGACTGATACATGTCACCTGCACTGATACATTGTAACAATCCACCAGCCCGGACCCCAGACTGATACATGTCACCTGCACTGATACATTGTAACAATCCACCAGCCCGGACCCCAGACTGACACATGTCACCTGCACTGATACATTGTAACAATCCACCAGCCCGGACCCCAGACTGATACATGTCACCTGCACTGATACATTGTAACAATCCACCAGCCCGGACCCCAGACTGATACATGTCACCTGCACTGATACATTGTAACACTCCACCAGCCTGGACCACAGACTGATACATGTCACCTGCACTGATACATTGTAACAATCCACCAGCCCGGACCCCAGACTGATACATGTCACCTGCACTGACACATTGTAACACTCCACCAGCCCGGACCCCAGACTGATACATGTCACCTGCACTGATACATTGTAACACTCCACCAGCCCGGACCCCAGACTGATACATGTCACCTGCACTGATACATTGTAACAATCCACCAGCCCGTACCCCAGACTGATACATGTCACCTGCACTGATACATTGTAACACTCCACCAGCCCGGACCCCAGACTGACACATGTCACCTGCACTGACACATTGTAACACTCCACCAGCCCGGACCCCAGACTGATACATGTCACCTGCACTGATACATTGTAACACTCCACCAGCCCGGACCCCAGACTGATACATGTCACCTGCACTGATACATTGTAACAATCCACCAGCCCGTACCCCAGACTGATACATGTCACCTGCACTGATACATTGTAACACTCCACCAGCCCGGACCCCAGACTGATACATGTCTCCTGCACTGATACATTGTAACACTCCACCAGCCCGGACCCCAGACTGATACATGTCACCTGCACTGATACATTGTAACACTCCACCAGCCCGGACCCCAGACTGATACATGTCCCCTGCACTGATACATTGTAACACTCCACCAGCCCGGACCCCAGACTGATACATGTCACCTGCACTGATACATTGTAACACTCCACCAGCCCGGACCCCAGACTGATACATGTCACCTGCACTGATACATTGTAACACTCCACCAGCCCGGACCCCAGACTGATACATGTCACCTGCACTGATACATTGTAACACTCCACCAGCCCGGACCACAGACTGATACATGTCACCTGCACTGATACATTGTAACAATCCACCAGCCCGGACCCCAGACTGATACATGTCACCTGCACTGATACATTGTAACACTCCACCAGCCCGGACCCCAGACTGATACATGTCCCCTGCACTGATATATTGTAACACTCCACCAGCCCGGACCCCAGACTGATACATGTCACCTGCACTGATACATTGTAACACTCCACCAGCCCGGACCCCAGACTGATACATGTCACCTGCACTGATACATTGTAACACTCCACCAGCCCGGACCCCAGACTGATACATGTCACCTGCACTGATACATTGTAACACTCCACCAGCCCGGACCCCAGACTGATGCATGTCACCTGCACTGATACATTGTAACACTCCACCAGCCCGGACCCCAGACTGATACATGTCACCTGCACTGATACATTGTAACACTCCACCAGCCCGGACCCCAGACTGATACATGTCACCTGCACTGATACATTGTAACACTCCACCAGCCCGGACCCCAGACTGATGCATGTCACCTGCACTGATACATTGTAACAATCCACCAGCCCGGACCCCAGACTGATACATGTCACCTGCACTGATACATTGTAACACTCCACCAGCCCGGACCCCAGACTGATACATGTCACCTGCACTGATACATTGTAACACTTCACCAGCCCGGACCCCAGACTGATACATGTCACCTGCACTGATACATTGTAACACTCCACCAGCCCGGACCCCAGACTGATACATGTCACCTGCACTGATACATTGTAACACTTCACCAGCCCGGACCCCAGACTGATACATGCCACCTGCACTGATACATTGTAACACTCCACCAGCCCGGACCCCAGACTGATACATGTCACCTGCACTGATACATTGTAACAATCCACCAGCCCGGACCCCAGACTGATACATGTCACCTGCACTGATACATTGTAACACTTCACCAGCCCGGACCCCAGACTGACACATGTCACCTGCACTGATACATTGTAACAATCCACCAGCCCGGACCCCAGACTGATACATGTCACCTGCACTGATACATTGTAACACTCCACCAGCCCGGACCCCAGACTGATACATGTCACCTGCACTGATACATTGTAACACTCCACCAGCCCGGACCCCAGACTGATACATGTCACCTGCGCTGATACATTGTAACACTCCACCAGCCCGGACCCCAGACTGATACATGTCACCTGCACTGATACATTGTAACAATCCACCAGCCCGGACCCCAGACTGATACATGTCACCTGCACTGATACATTGTAACACTCCACCAGCCCGGACCCCAGACTGATACATGTCACCTGCACTGATACATTGTAACACTCCACCAGCCCGGACCCCAGACTGATACATGTCACCTGCACTGATACATTGTAACAATCCACCAGCCCGGACCCCAGACTGATACATGTCACCTGCACTGATACATTGTAACAATCCACCAGCCCCGACCCCAGACTGATACATGTCACCTGCACTGATACATTGTAACACTCCACCAGCCCCGGACCCCAGACTGATACATGTCACCTGCACTGATACATTGTAACACTCCACCAGCCCGGACCCCAGACTGATACATGTCCCCCTGCACTGATACATTGTAACACTCCACCAGCCCGGACCCCAGACTGATACATGTCCCCTGCACTGATACATTGTAACACTCCACCAGCCCGGACCCCAGACTGATACATGTCACCTGCACTGATACATTGTAACAATCCACCAGCCCGGACCCCAGACTGATACATGTCACCTGCACTGATACATTGTAACACTCCACCAGCCCGGACCCCAGACTGATACATGTCACCTGCACTGATACATTGTAACAATCCACCAGCCCGGACCCCAGACTGACACATGTCACCTGCACTGATACATTGTAACACTCCACCAGCCCGGACCCCAGACTGATACATGTCACCTGCACTGATACATTGTAACACTCCACCAGCCCGGACCCCAGACTGATACATGTCACCTGCACTGATACATTGTAACACTCCACCAGCCCGGACCCCAGACTGATACATGTCACCTGCACTGATACATTGTAACACTCCACCAGCCCGGACCCCAGACTGATACATGTCACCTGCACTGATACATTGTAACACTCCACCAGCCCGGACCCCAGACTGATACATGTCACCTGCACTGACACATTGTAACACTCCACCAGCCCGGACCCCAGACTGATACATGTCACCTGCACTGACACATTGTAACACTCCACCAGCCCGGACCCCAGACTGATACATGTCACCTGCACTGATACATTGTAACACTCCACCAGCCCGGACCCCAGACTGATACATGTCACCTGCACTGATACATTGTAACACTCCACCAGCCCGGACCCCAGACTGATACATGTCACCTGCACTGATACATTGTAACACTCCACCAGCCCGGACCCCAGACTGATACATGTCACCTGCACTGACACATTGTAACACTCCACCAGCCCGGACCCCCAGACTGATACATGTCACCTGCACTGATACATTGTAACACTCCACCAGCCCGGACCCCAGACTGATACATGTCTCCTGCACTGATACATTGTAACACTCCACCAGCCCGGACCCCAGACTGATACATGTCACCTGCACTGATACATTGTAACAACCCACCAGCCCGGACCCCAGACTGATACATGTCACCTGCACTGATACATTGTAACACTCCACCAGCCCGGACCCCAGACTGATACATGCCACCTGCACTGATACATTGTAACACTCCACCAGCCCGGACCCCAGACTGATACATGTCACCTGCACTGATACATTGTAACAACCCACCAGCCCGGACCCCAGACTGATACATGTCACCTGCACTGATACATTGTAACACTCCACCAGCCCGGACCCCAGACTGATACATGCCACCTGCACTGATACATTGTAACACTCCACCAGCCCGGACCCCAGACTGATACATGTCACCTGCACTGATACATTGTAACAATCCACCAGCCCCGACCCCAGACTGATACATGTCACCTGCACTGATACATTGTAACACTCCACCAGCCCGGACCCCAGACTGATACATGTCACCTGCACTGATACATTGTAACACTCCACCAGCCCGGACCCCAGACTGACACATGTCACCTGCACTGATACATTGTAACACTCCACCAGCCCGGACCCCAGACTGATACATGTCACCTGCACTGATACATTGTAACACTCCACCAGCCCGGACCTCAGACTGATACATGTCACCTGCACTGATACATTGTAACACTCCACCAGCCCGGACCCCAGACTGATACATGTCACCTGCACTGATACATTGTAACACTCCACCAGCCCGGACCCCAGACTGATACATGTCACCTGCACTGATACATTGTAACACTCCACCAGCCCGGACCCCAGACTGATACATGTCACCTGCACTGATACATTGTAACACTCCACCAGCCCGGACCCCAGACTGATACATGTCACCTGCACTGATACATTGTAACACTCCACCAGCCCGAACCCCAGACTGATACAATGTAACACTCCACCAGCCCGGACCCCAGACTGATACATGTCACCTGCACTGATACATTGTAACACTCCACCAGCCCGGACCCCAGACTGATACATGTCACCTGCACTGATACATTGTAACAATCCACCAGCCCCGACCCCAGACTGATACATGTCACCTGCACTGATACATTGTAACACTCCACCAGCCCGGACCCCAGACTGATACATGTCACCTGCACTGATACATTGTAACACTCCACCAGCCCGGACCCCAGACTGACACATGTCACCTGCACTGATACATTGTAACACTCCACCAGCCCGGACCCCAGACTGATACATGTCACCTGCACTGATACATTGTAACACTCCACCAGCCCGGACCCCAGACTGATACATGTCACCTGCACTGATACATTGTAACACTCCACCAGCCCGGACCTCAGACTGATACATGTCACCTGCACTGATACATTGTAACACTCCACCAGCCCGGACCCCAGACTGATACATGTCACCTGCACTGATACATTGTAACACTCCACCAGCCCGGACCCCAGACTGATACATGTCACCTGCACTGATACATTGTAACACTCCACCAGCCCGGACCCCAGACTGATACATGTCACCTGCACTGATACATTGTAACACTCCACCAGCCCGGACCCCAGACTGATACATGTCACCTGCACTGATACATTGTAACACTCCACCAGCCCGAACCCCAGACTGATACAATGTAACACTCCACCAGCCCGGACCCCAGACTGATACATGTCACCTGCACTGATACATTGTAACACTCCACCAGCCCGGACCCCAGACTGATACATGTCCCCTGCACTGATACATTGTAACACTCCACCAGCCCGGACCCCAGACTGATACATGTCACCTGCACTGATACATTGTAACAACCCACCAGCCCGGACCCCAGACTGATACATGTCACCTGCACTGATACATTGTAACACTCCACCAGCCCGGACCCCAGACTGATACATGTCACCTGCACTGATACATTGTAACACTCCACCAGCCCGGACCCCAGACTGATACATGTCACCTGCACTGATACATTGTAACACTCCACCAGCCCGGAACCCAGACTGACACATGTAACCTGCACTGATACATTGTAACACTCCACCAGCCCGGACCCCAGACTGATACATGTCACCTGCACTGATACATTGTAACACTTCACCAGCCCGGACCCCAGACTGATACATGTCACCTGCACTGATACATTGTAACACTCCACCAGCCCGGACCCCAGACTGATACATGTCACCTGCACTGATACATTGTAACAATCCACCAGCCCGGACCCCAGACTGATACATGTCACCTGCACTGATACATTGTAACAATCCACCAGCCCGGACCCCAGACTGATACATGTCACCTGCACTGATACATTGTAACACTTCACCAGCCCGGACCCCAGACTGATACATGTCACCTGCACTGATACATTGTAACACTCCACCAGCCCGGACCCCAGACTGATACATGTCACCTGCACTGATACCTTGTAACACTCCACCAGCCCGGACCCCAGACTGATACATGTCACCTGCACTGATACATTGTAACACTCCACCAGCCCGAACCCCAGACTGATACAATGTAACACTCCACCAGCCCGGACCCCAGACTGATACATGTCACCTGCACTGATACATTGTAACACTCCACCAGCCCGGACCCCAGACTGATACATGTCCCCTGCACTGATACATTGTAACACTCCACCAGCCCGGACCCCAGACTGATACATGTCACCTGCACTGATACATTGTAACAACCCACCAGCCCGGACCCCAGACTGATACATGTCACCTGCACTGATACATTGTAACACTCCACCAGCCCGGACCCCAGACTGATACATGTCACCTGCACTGATACATTGTAACACTCCACCAGCCCGGACCCCAGACTGATACATGTCACCTGCACTGATACATTGTAACACTCCACCAGCCCGGAACCCAGACTGACACATGTAACCTGCACTGATACATTGTAACACTCCACCAGCCCGGACCCCAGACTGATACATGTCACCTGCACTGATACATTGTAACACTTCACCAGCCCGGACCCCAGACTGATACATGTCACCTGCACTGATACATTGTAACACTCCACCAGCCCGGACCCCAGACTGATACATGTCACCTGCACTGATACATTGTAACAATCCACCAGCCCGGACCCCAGACTGATACATGTCACCTGCACTGATACATTGTAACAATCCACCAGCCCGGACCCCAGACTGATACATGTCACCTGCACTGATACATTGTAACACTTCACCAGCCCGGACCCCAGACTGACACATGTCACCTGCACTGATACATTGTAACACTCCACCAGCCCGGACCCCAGACTGATACATGTCACCTGCACTGATACATTGTAACACTCCACCAGCCCGGACCCCAGACTGATACATGTCACCTGCACTGATACATTGTAACACTCCACCAGCCCGGACCCCAGACTGATACATGCCACCTGCACTGATACATTGTAACACTCCACCAGCCCGGACCCCAGACTGATACATGTCACCTGCACTGATACATTGTAACAATCCACCAGCCCCGACCCCAGACTGATACATGTCACCTGCACTGATACATTGTAACACTCCACCAGCCCGGACCCCAGACTGATACATGTCACCTGCACTGATACATTGTAACACTCCACCAGCCCGGACCCCAGACTGATACATGTCACCTGCACTGATACATTGTAACACTCCACCAGCCCGAACCCCAGACTGATACAATGTAACACTCCACCAGCCCGGACCCCAGACTGATACATGTCACCTGCACTGATACATTGTAACACTCCACCAGCCCGGACCCCAGACTGATACATGTCACCTGCACTGATACATTGTAACACTCCACCAGCCCGGACCCCACACTGATACATGTCACCTGCACTGATACATTGTAACACTCCACCAGCCCGGACCCCAGACTGATACATGTCACCTGCACTGATACATTGTAACACTCCACCAGCCCGAACCCCAGACTGATACAATGTAACACTCCACCAGCCCGGACCCCAGACTGACACATGTCACCTGCACTGATACATTGTAACACTCCACCAGCCCGGACCCCAGACTGATACATGTCACCTGCACTGATACATTGTAACACTCCACCAGCCCGGACCCCACACTGATACATGTCACCTGCACTGATACATTGTAACACTCCACCAGCCCGAACCCCAGACTGATACAATGTAACACTCCACCAGCCCGGACCCCAGACTGATACATGTCACCTGCACTGATACATTGTAACACTCCACCAGCCCGGACCCCAGACTGATACATGTCCCCTGCACTGATACATTGTAACACTCCACCAGCCCGGACCCCAGACTGATACATGTCACCTGCACTGATACATTGTAACAACCCACCAGCCCGGACCCCAGACTGATACATGTCACCTGCACTGATACATTGTAACACTCCACCAGCCCGGACCCCAGACTGATACATGTCACCTGCACTGATACATTGTAACACTCCACCAGCCCGGACCCCAGACTGATACATGTCACCTGCACTGATACATTGTAACACTCCACCAGCCCGGACCCCAGACTGATACATGTCACCTGCACTGATACATTGTAACACTCCACCAGCCCGGACCCCAGACTGATACATGTCACCTGCACTGATACATTGTAACAACCCACCAGCCCGGACCCCAGACTGACACATGTCACCTGCACTGATACATTGTAACACTCCACCAGCCCGGACCCCAGACTGATACATGTCACCTGCACTGATACATTGTAACACTCCACCAGCCCGGACCCCAGACTGATACATGTCACCTGCACTGATACATTGTAACACTCCACCAGCCCGGACCCCAGACTGATACATGTCAGCTGCACTGATACATTGTAACAATCCACCAGCCCGGACCCCAGACTGATACATGTCACCTGTACTGATACATTGTAACAATCCACCAGCCCGGACCCCAGACTGATACATGTCACCTGCACTGATACATTGTAACAATCCACCAGCCCGGACCCCAGACTGATACATGTCACCTGCACTGATACATTGTAACACTCCACCAGCCCGGACCCCAGACTGATATATGTCACCTGCACTGATACATTGTAACACTCCACCAGCCCGGACCCCAGACTGATACATGTCACCTGTACTGATACATTGTAACAATCCACCAGCCCGGACCCCAGACTGATACATGTCACCTGCACTGATACATTGTAACACTCCACCAGCCCGGACCCCAGACTGATACATGTCCCCTGCACTGATACATTGTAACACTCCACCAGCCCGGACCCCAGACTGATACATGTCACCTGCACTGATACATTGTAACAATCCACCAGCCCGGACCCCAGACTGATACATGTCACCTGCACTGATACATTGTAACAATCCACCAGCCCGGACCCCAGACTGATACATGTCACCTGCACTGATACATTGTAACACTCCACCAGCCCGGACCCCAGACTGATACATGTCACCTGCACTGATACATTGTAACACTCCACCAGCCCGGACCCCAGACTGATACATGTCACCTGCACTGATACATTGTAACAATCCACCAGCCCGGACCCCAGACTGATACATGCCACCTGCACTGATACATTGTAACAACCCACCAGCCCGGACCCCAGACTGATACATGTCACCTGCACTGATACATTGTAACACTCCACCAGCCCGGACCCCAGACTGATACATGTCACCTGCACTGATACATTGTAACAATCCACCAGCCCGGACCCCAGACTGATACATGTCACCTGCACTGATACATTGTAACACTCCACCAGCCTGGACCCCAGACTGATACATGTCACCTGCACTGATACATAGTAACACTCCACCAGCCCGGACCCCAGACTGATACATGTCACCTGCACTGATACATAGTAACACTCCACCAGCCCGGACCCCAGACTGATACATGTCACCTGCACTGATACATTGTAACACTCTACCAGCCCGGACCCCAGACTGATACATGTCACCTGCACTGATACATAGTAACACTCCACCAGCCCGGACCCCAGACTGATACATGTCACCTGCACTGATACATAGTAACACTCCACCAGCCCGGACCCCAGACTGATACATGTCACCTGCACTGATACATTGTAACACTCCACCAGCCCGGACCCCAGACTGATACATGTCACCTGCACTGATACATTGTAACAATCCACCAGCCCAGACCCCAGACTGATACATGTCACCTGCACTGATACATTGTAACACTCCACCAGCCCGGACCCCAGACTGATACATGTCACCTGCACTGATACATTGTAACAATCCACCAGCCCGGACCCCAGACTGATACATGTCACCTGCACTGATACATTGTAACACTCCACCAGCCCGGACCCCAGACTGATACATGTCACCTGCACTGATACATTGTAACACTCCACCAGCCCGGACCCCAGACTGATACATGTCACCTGCACTGATACATTGTAACACTCTACCAGCCCGGACCCCAGACTGATACATGTCACCTACACTGATACATTGTAACACTCCACCAGCCCGGACCCCAGACTGATACATGTCACCTGCACTGATACATTGTAACACTCCACCAGCCCGGACCCCAGACTGATACATGTCCCCTGCACTGATACATTGTAACACTCCACCAGCCCGGACCCCAGACTGATACATGTCACCTGCACTGATACATTGTAACAATCCACCAGCCCGGACCCCAGACTGATACATGTCACCTGCACTGATACATTGTAACACTCCACCAGCCCGGACCCCAGACTGATACATGTCACCTGCACTGATACATTGTAACACTCCACCAGCCCGGACCCCAGACTGATACATGTCACCTGCACTGATACATTGTAACACTCCCCCAGCCCGGACCCCAGACTGATACATGCCACCTGCACTGATACATTGTAACACTCCACCAGCCCGGACCCCAGACTGATACATGCCACCTGCACTGATACATTGTAACACTCCACCAGCCCGGACCCCAGACTGATACATGTCACCTGCACTGATACATTGTAACAATCCACCAGCCTGGACCCCAGACTGATACATGTCACCTGTACTGATACATTGTAACACTCCACCAGCCCGGACCCCAGACTGATACATGTCACCTGCACTGATACATTGTAACACTCCACCAGCCCGGACCCCAGACTGATACATGTCACCTGCACTGATACATTGTAACACTCCACCAGCCCGGACCCCAGACTGATACATGTCACCTGCACTGATACATTGTAACAATCCACCAGCCCGGACCCCAGACTGATACATGCCACCTGCACTGACACATTGTAACACTCCACCAGCCCGGACCCCAGACTGATACATGTCACCTGCACTGATACATTGTAACACTCCACCAGCCCGGACCCCAGACTGATACATGTCACCTGCACTGATACATTGTAACAATCCACCAGCCTGGACCCCAGACTGATACATGTCACCTGCACTGATACATTGTAACACTCCACCAGCCCGGACCCCAGACTGACACATGTCACCTGCACTGATACATTGTAACACTCCACCAGCCCGGACCCCAGACTGATACATGTCCCCTGCACTGATACATTGTAACACTCCACCAGCCCGGACCCCAGACTGATACATGTCACCTGCACTGATACATTGTAACAATCCACCAGCCCGGACCCCAGACTGATACATGTCACCTGCACTGATACATTGTAACACTCCACCAGCCCGGACCCCAGACTGACACATGTCACCTGCACTGATACATTGTAACACTCCACCAGCCCGGACCCCAGACTGACACATGTCACCTGCACTGATACATTGTAACACTCCACCAGCCCGGACCCCAGACTGATACATGTCACCTGCACTGATACATTGTAACACTCTACCAGCCCGGACCCCAGACTGATACATGTCACCTGCACTGATACATTGTAACACTCTACCAGCCCGGACCCCAGACTGATACATGTCACCTACACTGATACATTGTAACACTCCACCAGCCCGGACCCCAGACTGATACATGTCACCTGCACTGATACATTGTAACAATCCACCAGCCCGGACCCCAGACTGATACATGTCACCTGCACTGATACATTGTAACACTCCACCAGCCCAGACCCCAGACTGATACATGTCACCTGCACTGATACATTGTAACACTCCACCAGCCCGGACCCCAGACTGATACATGTCACCTGCACTGATACATTGTAACACTTCACCAGCCCGGACCCCAGACTGATACATGTCACCTGCACTGATACATTGTAACACTTCACCAGCCCGGACCCCAGACTGATACATGTCACCTGCACTGACACATTGTAACACTCCACCAGCCCAGACCCCAGACTGATAGATGTCACCTGCACTGATACATTGTAACAATCCACCAGCCCGGACCCCAAACTGATACATGTCACCTGCACTGATACATTGTAATACTCCACCAGCCCGGACCCCAGACTGATACATGTCACCTGCACTGATACATTGTAACACTCCACCAGCCCGGACCCCAGACTGATACATGTCACCTGCACTGATACATTGTAATACTCCACCAGCCCGGACCCCAGACTGATACATGTCACCTGCACTGATACATTGTAACACTCCACCAGCCCGGACCCCAGACTGATACATGTCACCTGCACTGATACATTGTAACACTCCACCAGCCCGGACCCCAGACTGATACATGTCCCCTGCACTGATACATTGTAACACTCCACCAGCCCGGACCCCAAACTGATACATGTCACCTGCACTGATACATTGTAACACTCCACCAGCCCGGACCCCAGACTGATACATGTCACCTGCACTGATACATTGTAACAACCCACCAGCCCGGACCCCAGACTGATACATGTCACCTGCACTGATACATTGTAACACTCCACCAGCCCGGACCCCAGACTGATACATGTCACCTGCACTGATACATTGTAACACTCCACCAGCCCGGACCCCAGACTGATACATGTCACCTGCACTGACACATTGTAACACTCCACCAGCCCGGACCCCAGACTGATACATGTCACCTGCACTGATACATTGTAACACTCCACCAGCCCGGACCCCAGACTGATACATGTCACCTGCACTGATACATTGTAACACTCCACCAGCCCGGACCCCAGACTGATACATGTCACCTGCACTGATACATTGTAACACTCCACCAGCCCGGACCCCAGACTGATACATGTCACCTGCACTGATACATTGTAACACTCCACCAGCCCGGACCCCAGACTGATACATGTCACCTGCACTGATACATTGTAACACTCCACCAGCCCGGACCCCAGACTGATACATGTCACCTGCACTGATACATTGTAACACTCCACCAGCCCGGACCCCAGACTGATACATGTCACCTGCACTGATACATTGTAACACTCCACCAGCCCGGACCCCAGACTGATACATGTCACCTGCACTGATATATTGTAACAATCCACCAGCCCGGACCCCAGACTGATACATGTCACCTGCACTGATACATTGTAACAGTCCACCAGCCCGGACCCCAGACTGATACATGTCACCTGCACTGATACATTGTAACACTCCACCAGCCCGGACCCCAGACTGATACATGTCACCTGCACTGATACATTGTAACACTCTACCAGCCCGTACCCCAGACTGATACATGTCACCTGCACTGATACATTGTAACACTCCACCAGCCCGGACCCCAGACTGATACATGTCACCTGCACTGATACATTGTAACAATCCACCAGCCCGGACCCCAGACTGATACATGTCACCTGCACTGATACATTATAACAATCCACCAGCCCGGACCCCAGACTGATACATGTCACCTGCACTGATACATTGTAACACTCCACCAGCCCGGACCCCAGACTGATACATGTCACCTGCACTGATACATTGTAACAATCCACCAGCCCGGACCCCAGACTGATACATGTCACCTGCACTGATACATTGTAACACTCCACCAGCCCGGACCCCAGACTGATACATGTCACCTGCACTGACACATTGTAACACTCCACCAGCCCGGACCCCAGACTGATACATGTCACCTGCACTGATACATTGTAACACTCCACCAGCCCAGACCCCAGACTGATACATGTCACCTGCACTGATACATTGTAACACTCCACCAGCCCGGACCCCAGACTGATACATGTCACCTGCACTGATACATTGTAACACTCCACCAGCCCGGACCCCAGACTGATACATGTCACCTGCACTGATACATTGTAACACTCCACCAGCCCGGACCCCAGACTGATACATGTCACCTGCACTGATACATTGTAACAATCCACCAGCCCGGACCCCAGACTGATACATGTCACCTGCACTGATACATTGTAACACTCCACCAGCCCGGACCCCAGACTGACACATGTCACCTGCACTGATACATTGTAACACTCCACCAGCCCGGACCCCAGACTGACACATGTCACCTGCACTGATACATTGTAACAATGCACCAGCCCGGACCCCAGACTGATACATGTCACCTGCACTGATACATTGTAACACTCCACCAGCCCGGACCCCAGACTGATACATGTCACCTGCACTGATACATTGTAACACTCCACCAGCCCGGACCCCAGACTGATACATGTCACCTGCACTGATACATTGTAACACTCCACCAGCCCGGACCCCAGACTGACACATGTCACCTGCACTGATACATTGTAACACTCCACCAGCCCAGACCCCAGACTGATACATGTCACCTGCACTGATACATTGTAACACTCCACCAGCCCGGACCCCAGACTGACACATGTCACCTGCACTGATACATTGCAACACTCCACCAGCCCGGACCCCAGACTGATACATGTCACCTGCACTGATACATTGTAACAATCCCCCAGCCCGGACCCCAGACTGATACATGTCACCTGCACTGATACATTGTAACACTCCACCAGCCCGGACCCCAGACTGATACATGTCACCTGCACTGATACATTGTAACACTCCACCAGCCCGGACCCCAGACTGATACATGTCACCTGCACTGATACATTGTAACACTCCACCAGCCCGGACCTCAGACTGATACATGTCACCTGCACTGATACATTGTAACACTCCACCAGCCCGGACCCCAGACTGACACATGTCACCTGCACTGATACATTGTAACACTCCACCAGCCCGGACCACAGACTGACACATGTCACCTGCACTGATACATTGTAACACTCTACCAGCCCGGACCCCAGACTGATACATGTCACCTGCACTGATACATTGTAACACTCCACCAGCCCGGACCCCAGACTGATACATGTCACCTGCACTGATACATTGTAACACTCCACCAGCCCGGACCCCAGACTGACACATGTCACCTGCACTGATACATTGTAACAATCCACCAGCCCGGACCCCAGACTGATACATGTCACCTGCACTGATACATTGTAACACTCCACCAGCCCTGACCCCAGACTGATACATGTCACCTGCACTGATACATTGTAACAATCCACCAGCCCGGACCCCAGACTGATACATGTCACCTGCACTGATACATTGTAACACTCCACCAGCCCGGACCCCAGACTGATACATGTCACCTGCACTGATACATTGTAACACTCCACCAGCCCGGACCCCAGACTGATACATGTCACCTGCACTGATACATTGTAACACTCCACCAGCCCGGACCCCAGACTGATACATGCCACCTGCACTGATACATTGTAACACTCCACCAGCCCCGACCCCAGACTGATACATGTCACCTGCACTGATACATTGTAACACTCCACCAGCCCGGACCCCAGACTGATACATGTCACCTGCACTGATACATTGTAACACTCCACCAGCCCGGACCCCAGACTGATACATGTCACCTGCACTGATACATTGTAACACTCCACCAGCCCGGACCCCAGACTGATACATGTCACCTGCACTGATACATTGTAACACTCCACCAGCCCGGACCCCAGACTGATACATGTCACCTGCACTGATACATTGTAACACTCCACCAGCCCGGACCCCAGACTGATACATGTCACCTGCACTGATACATTGTAACACTCCACCAGCCCGAACCCCAGACTGATACATGTCACCTGCACTGATACATTGTAACAACCCACCAGCCCGGACCCCAGACTGATACATGTCACCTGCACTGATACATTGTAACAATCCACCAGCCCGGACCCCAGACTGATACATGTCCCCTGCACTGATACATTGTAACACTCCACCAGCCCGGACCCCAGACTGATACATGTCACCTGCACTGATACATTGTAACAATCCACCAGCCCGGACCCCAGACTGATACATGTCCCCTGCACTGATACATTGTAACAAACCAAGCAAGCAGAGATCCTGATTGTGAGAACGAGCTGAGACACAACCTATGAAGTTGGATGAATCTTATTAGTTCCTTTTCTTGTTATATGACAGTAAAATAAGTTCTGTCTCTTGGAAGAAGGAAAGGGGGAAATGAAATTGTGAAAAGCTGTACAGTCAGGAAGGGGTTAAACAGTACAATTGCCTGGGCTGATAACAGAAAGCAGTACATTGCACTCAGTAGATGTGTGGTTGCTGTGCTGACGCTGTGCTCTGTGCTCCGCAGTGTTACCTGTACGTGGTCTTCTCTCCGGCCCGCGTGCTGAAGTCCTGGGCGCTGTTCCTGGTGATCGGCGGGTGTAACCTCTTCCTGTACGGGCTGCGCAGCCCCTGGCAGATCGGCTTCCACGTCCTGGTGGCGTTCCTGGCTGCGGTGCAGATCACGACGCGGAGGCGGCTGGACAGACACACGGACTGCGGGGTGTGACCGAGGACAGACACACGGACTGCGGGGTGTGACCCAGGACGGACGCTTATTTATACACAGATTTATTTATTGTTTTTTAGAAATGAAATTACAAAAAAAACTTTGTATCTGACGCCTAAACTCAGTCATTATACATAGGGCCACCAGAGGGCGCTGCAGCGGGACCAGGCTTATAAATAGGGCGCTAGAGGGCGCTGTGCTATGGCCACTAGAGGGTGCTGTGCTATGGCCACTAGAGGGCGCTGTCCTATGGCCACTAGAGGGCGCTGTGCTATGGCCACTAGAGGGCGCTGTGCTATGGCCACTAGAGGGCGCTGTGCTATGGCCACTAGAGGGCGCTGTGCTATGGCCACTAGAGGGCGCTGTGCTATGGCCACTAGAGGGCGCTGTGCTATGGCCACTAGAGGGCGCTGTCCTATGGCCACTAGAGGGCGCTGTGCTATGGCCACTAGAGGGCGCTGTGCTATGGCCACTAGAGGGCGCTGTGCTATGGCCACTAGAGGGCGCTGTGCTATGACCACTAGAGGGCGCTGTGCTATGGCCACTAGAGGGCGCTGTGCTATGGCCACTAGAGGGCGCTGTGCTATGGCCACTAGAGGGCGCTGTGCTATGGCCACTAGAGGGCGCTGTCCTATGGCCACTAGAGGGCGCTGTGCTATGGCCACTAGAGGGCGCTGTGCTATGGCCACTAGAGGGCGCTGTGCTATGGCCACTAGAGGGCGCTGCAGCTGGACGAGGCTTATAAATAGGGCACAAGAGGGTGCTGTAGTATGGCCATTAAAGGGCGCTATTCACTGGCCTCTAGAGGGTGCTGTGCTATGGCCACTAAAGGGGGCTCTACTATGGCCAATAGGGGGCTCTATTCACTGGCCAATAGAGGGTGCTGCAGCTGGACCAAGCACGAGAGGGGGCTCTACTATGGCCGCTAGAGGGGGCTCTACTATGGCAAATAGGGGGCTCTGTTCACTGGCCACTAGAGGGTGCTGTACTATGGCCATTAAAAGGTGCTGTTCATTGGCCACTAGAGAACTTGTTTTTATTGATTGTTGTTTTTGTTTTCTTCTCATGGCCATCGGGGGGCAGTACATGTCTCTCTAGTATTTAATACCCCCTTGGATCCTGTTGTCCACAGTAGAAGTCACACTGGATTCTTCATCAGATTGCACTATTTCATATGTATCCGCCGACAGTCTTGTACGGGGGTGTCCACTTGTCCCCCAATATCATAGGGACACTAGTGTGTAAGACGTTCTACACAAATAGGGTGTACTAATTTATCTGGTGACATTCAGGCTGATACCAGAGAGTAATTGCCACACTTTTTACCTAATTCATCAGTTTCATTTTTTTGGTCTATGATATGTTCATTTTCTTGCACCCCCCCCCCCCCCCCCCCTCATCTAAAAAATTCTTGAAGCCAGCGCATGTGGTTTATGAATCTTGTGAAAAATAAATGCTTTTTTTATCTTTTACATTTTGTTTTTCAAATATTTAGAATTAAAAGTCACAAGTTCTGCTAAAATGTCGCAACGTGCTCATGAATTGGGTCCTTAGTGTGAAACCCAGTCACTTACCCCCCCTGTATACAGACGCAGGGGACATGGAGAACGGCCGAAGAGCAGAGGTCTCCACCCCGGACATCTGCCCCCTACAGGTCCACCGCCTCCTGAAGATTTCTGGCCCGGTGATCTCTCCCTATGAGAAGGGGAACTGGACACGTCTGCTAATCCAGAAAGACACACACAGTCCCAGTCCCGGATTAGGAGACTGATAGTCCAGAATTAAATATGGAGGGAGTTTAGACGACGCAGTCCAGAAGACCCCACTTTTGGGTGGGATTACGGTAATGACATGTGTATGGACCCTCCATATCACCCCCACGGCCCCGCGCCACGGACGGACAAGATATGGCGTTCACAATGTGCAAATAAAAGGAAAACTCGCAGCATCATGAGGAATAAAACTGGTGATAAATGGTCAAAAAAAAAATAAAGTCCCCTAATCTTAAAGGGGTTGTCTGGTCATAATAAAAAAAAATGGCAGTGAAGGCAAATCAAGCACACTTTCCCACCCCCGCCCTCCAGGACGGGCCGCGCCGGCCGTAGCAGAAATGACGATGTCACTGCACATCCAATGACACGCCATTCAGGGGGGCCGGATTTATTATTTTTTTTTTACCATTATTTGCCTTTTTTTTACAATTTTTATTAAGTTCGGATAACCCCTCTAAAAAAAAAAAAAAATAAATAAATTGGGAAAAATTCCAACTGAAGTGTGATGGTGAAGATCATTTTCGGGTTTCAGTTTTACAGCGTTCATGGCCTGGTCATCCGATTCTTCGCGCAAGTATGAAACTTGTACAGTGGTTTTTATATATTTATATTTCAGTGACTTTGAAATAAAAAAATTGGTTTGTGTCGTGTCTTTTTTTTTTTTTTTTTTTTTTTCTTCCTTTACTTGTTTTGTTGATGGAACTTTTATCACGGGGATGTTTTTTTTTTTTTGTACTGAGCTGTAGATTTAATTTACATTATTTTAGAGTAAATAAAGTTTTGATTATTTTTATTGTAATTTTGCTGTCTTCATGTCATTTACAGTGCCTTGCGAAAGTATTCAGCCCCCTTGAATTTTTCAACCTTTTCCCACATTTCAGGCTTCAAACATAAAATATAAATGTTAAAAAAAATCAAAATAAATAATAAAATAAAAATGTTGATGTTCTGGTGAAGAATCAACAACAAGTGGACACAATTGTGAAGTAGAACGATATTTATTGCTTATTTTAAACTTTTATAAAAAATAATAAACTGAAAATTGGGGCGTGCAATATTATTCATCCCCTTTACTTTCAGTGCAGCAAACTCACTCCAGAAGTTGATTGAGGATCTCTGAATGATCCAATGTTGTCCTAAATGACTGATGATGATAAATATAAGCCCCTGTGTGTAATCAAGTCTCCGTATAAATGCCCCTGCTCTGTGATAGTCTCAGGGTTCTGTGTAAAGCGCAGAGAGCATCATGAAGACCAAGGAACACAACAGCCAGGTCCGTGATACTGTTGTGGAGAAGTTTAAAGCCGGATTTGGTTACAAAAAGATTTCCACAACTTTAAACATCCCAAGAAGCCCTGTGCAAGCGATTATATAGAAATGGAAGGAGCATCATACCACTGCAAATCTACCAAGACCCGGCCGTCCATCCAAACTATCATCTCACACAAGGAGAAGACTGATCAGAGATGCAGCCAAGAGGCCCATGATCCCTCTGGATGATCTGCAGAGATCTACAGCTGAGGTGAGAGAGTCTGTCCATAGGACAACAATCAGCCGTACACTGCACAAATCTGGCCTTTATGGAAGAGTGGCAAGAAGAAGCCATTTCTCAAAGATATCCATAAAAAGTGTTGTTTAAAGTTTGCTACAAGCCACCTGGAGACACCAAACATGTGGAGGAAGGTGCTCTGCTCAGAGGAAACCAAAATCAAACTATTGGGGCACAATGCAAACGATATGTTTGGCGTAAAAGCAACACAGCCCATCCCCCTGAACACACCATCCCCACTGTCAAACATGGTGGTGGCAGCATCATGGTTTGCACCTGCTTCTCTTCAGCAGGGACAGGGAAGATGGTTAAAATTGATGGGAAGATGGATGGAGCCAAATACAGGACCATTCTTGAAGAAAACCTGTTGGAGTCTGCAAAAGACCTGAGACTGGGACGGAGATTTGTCATCCAACAAGACAATGATCCCAAACATAAAGCAAAATCTACAATGGGATGGTTCACAAATAAACGTATCCAGGTGTTAGAATGGCTAAGTCACAGTCCAGACCTGAACCCAATCGAGAATCTGTGGAAAGAGCTGAAAACTGCTGTTCACAAACGCCTCCATCCAACCTCACTCAGCTCCAGCTGTTTACAAAGGAAGAATGGGCGAGAATTTCAGCCTCTCCATGTGCAAAACTGATAGACACATACCCCAAGAGACTGCAGCTGTAATCGCAGCAAAAGGGGGCGCTACAAAGGATTCACTTACAGGGATGAATAATATTGCACGCCCCAATTTTCAGTTATTTATTTTTTTAAAAAGTTTAAAATAAGCAATAAATTTCATTCTACTTCACAATTGTGTCACTTGTTGTTGATTCTTCACCAGAACATTAACATTTTATCTTTATGTTTGGAGCCTGAAATGTGGGAAAAGGTTGCAAAATTCAAGGGAGCTGAATACTTTCGCAAGGCACTGTAACATAGTGTTATATTTTGATATATTAAACTCAGGGATACAAAATGTTATTTTTTTTATTGGGGAACGTTCTCTCTCTTTTTTCACTTTTGTTTTTAAAAAATAAAACAAAACAAAAAACACCACATCACAGCGGGAGCAAGCGCTGCCGGAATAGAGAGAGCATATTGTTATTTATGAAAATGCACACAAAGTTGGCTTGGTCCGATGTGTTCTCCATACACCCGAGCTTTACTGATGTCTTCCACATGGTCAATGGTTGGGGGCAGATCACAAAAATACCCCGGGGCTCCTCGCACTGTCAGATCTGCACGATCCCATAAGATCCGTTATCAATCTGTGTGGGAGGCCGGAGATGGAGAGGTGAGGATGTTGGACCAGAGTTCAGAAGTAAATAAAGTATGGACGTCTGGAACACCAATGGTGTGAACAAGGTGCAAGACTCAAAAATATACAACTAAACAATAGGATAAACAGTTGCACATCAGTCACAATGTATAGGGGAATAATGAAAAGCAAAACTGCTATGGGAATGCTAGACTGAAAAATACAATGCACTGTCTGAAAAAAGTGAAAAACATGAAAATGGAATATACATAACTGCTATGAATAATAGGAATATAAGAGATGTTTAGCCATTGTATTGATCAATGCAAAGGATCCCCAAAACCAAACGCCAAGGTAATCTCTATTTTTGGGGTCCCTAACCTATGTGTGACCTCACCTGCAGTTAAACTTTCCTGACCACTGAATCTGCCCTCATGTTCTCACGGCGTTAACATTGCGACAAGACAGGGTTAATAATCAGGCAAGGTGCCGGCAGGTACGGTAGGAGGAGGTTCGCAGGTCTCTGATTCAGCAGTCACGGGCTACCATCTTGGTCACTGAACCAGACTCCTGCAAATCTTTTTGGGGAAAAAAACAAAAACTAGCGGGAAGTCTTCTTTGCAGTAAGAGCATTGCAATTTTTTTTTAATAGTTTCCTTACTGAATCATCATGGCATAAGGCAGCTCATGTCGCTGCCATGGAGCCCAAAGGTAAAAGAGGGTCCAACTGAAGTTCCCCTCAAAAAGCAGAAGTCCCATTCTGAGCATATTGCTGCCACCACGAGGCCCCAACGGTAAAAGGGGGTCCAACTGAAGTTTCCCCCAAAAAGCAGGTCTCATTCTGAGCATATTGCTGCCACCACGAGGCCCCAACGGTAAAAGGGGGTCCAACTGAAGTTTCCCCCAAAAAGCGGAAGTCCCTTTCTGAGCATATTGCTGCCCCCACGAGGCCCCAACGGTAAAAGAGGGTCTAACTGAAGTTTTCCCCAAAAAGCGGAGGTCCTCCTCAACCACACATCCATTTCCTTTTTTACCTTTGTGAAAAATAGAGGGTTTTTCTTTAATGTCATCCAATTTTCCTCCATTTTCATCCGTCTTCTCATCCCTGAAGGAGTTAAACTTTTTAAACTTTGATTTGTAACAATTGATCAGTTAAAAACATTTGAAAATAAACAAAGAATTTAAAAATTGGATTTGAGAAGCATTTGGCAGGCGTCACCCCCAAATCGGGAATCATGTGACGGTACGAGCGAAGGCACAGAAAGGGGACACATTATATATTTGGTTATAGGACCCCAGTCTTTTTTATGCAGACCCCAAAAATGAATGACAAATAGGATTTTTCACAAACATCTGGTCGGTCAATAAACAGTCACCATTAATTACACATCAATTTTTTATTAATTAATGCATCAAATTATATATATAAAAAAAGTGGAAATCAAAAAACGTTTATAAATGTCGAAAAAACATCAAATTCCGCAAGAAAGGATTCATTGTTTTTTGTCATTTCTTAAAAATAACAACTGTCGGCGGTCCTCGGGTCTGACCCCGCGACACAGTCACTTTCCGATCAGACCGTCACAAAAAGAACAGACGCTTTAAGAAAAGGCAAAAATCATCCATCCAGTCTGCGGGAATATAAAAAAAAGCAACAATGTATCAAACAAGAGCATAAAAACCAGTGCAGGCAAAAAGGGGAGGAGCTCTGCTGAGCAGCCAGATTCTAGCATGAAATGAATGCTGTGTTCTGATTGGAGGTCAGACAGCCCCTCCCCCTTGACCTATATTATATATATTTTTTAATAAATGAGACTTTTTTTGCTTATTTGCTGTTATGTGCTTTTAATAGTTTTTCTGAGATACATTTTTTTTTCTCAAATCGTGACATTTTAAAGGCCCCGCCTCTGATATATATTTGCATATGGCCCTCCCACTTATTAAAGGGCCAGTTCATGGCTCCATATTGGATTGGCAGGGGTTAATCGCACAAGCGTTCTCTCAGCGTCAGACAACTCAACACCCAATACAGTTGCATAAATATAAGCGCACCCGTGTTTCTGGCGTGTCTTAAGGAAAAAAAAAATAATAAAATTCTAAACATATAGTTAAAATAGACAGAAGAGAAATAGAAAAATAGTAAAACTGTCTAAAAACATATATAAAAAAAAACAAAAAAAAAATAAAATAAAAATGTCCAGAGCCGTCCTATATTAAGGACGGATCCTATCTCTGCATAGCAACACTTAATCATGTTGAGACATTCTCACATCGTACAATGTAACAAGTAAACATTTAGATGTCGGAGGACATATGGAACATGAGAGGATGGCGTTAACAGGCGGGTCTTACATGGTGTGATCGTACATGGTTACGAGATTCGGAGGTGGTGATGCAATAAAAGAACTCCGGATCCGTTTTCTCCAACTCTTAAAATTGATCAACTCCAAATTCTAAAATAGCTCAGTTCCTCATGGGAAGGTCCCTTTAGACAGATTTGTAGCTCCTCAGGGGCGGGGCTTAACAGAAATAGACCAATACAAAAAAAGCATCTAAGTATCACTTTCTACTCCTTGTTTTAACATACTAACATTTTTTTCAGAGACTGTTCCTTTTAGATTAGTCTAAGGGCGAGCTACTGAAATGGGAAAGTGCAATGTCGTCTACGTATCGCCAACAAAAGGGCCCCATTCCCGGCTGGGCTTCCTCGACCTCCCCACCACCCAGAAGATCTCATTATAATACATCTGCAATCACCTCCAAGTTCCCTAACCCATGATCATTATTACAGTCACTAAAGACCCCACATACAATGGGACCACCCACTAGGATCTTTTGCTTACAAAAATACAAAAATGTTTGTAGGAAAAAAAACAGCAAAACGGAGACAAAATTCTTCCCCCCTCCCTGAACTCGAGCGGCATGAGAGAATGTCAGGTGTAATCCGTTAAGAGTAAATTTAGGGTTAAACCGTCATATAATGCAGCTCGTCTGGGGGAGGGGAAATCCCCATTCTCCGCTGCCGTAGGATACAAAAAATTGGCACATAGAATACATAGAAGCAGAATTAACCCATCACGTCTCTGATGGTGCATAGTTTACATGGGGTTGGGAAAAAAAAACCCTAAACACTTTACTATCCTCCACATTATAATTCTCTATAGTCCTTAGTGGTTTGGTGGAGTCCAGGGGGCAGGACAATAATCTTCTAAATAGGGCAATTTAAAGGGGTATTTACATCATATCCCAAAAATTACATAATGAATGTCTAAGGCCGATTTCATCCTGTGTTCCTCTCCCCAGTCAGTGATCCCGTCGGGCCTCTGCAGCGACGTTGGCATCGTCTTTTTCAGTAGTCACGACATTATGTCAAGTGACCCCTGCAGCCAATCAGAAGTCACTGATCGGCTGCAGCCTTCACTATTCCTATACAATAGAACTCTCCTCTGAAGAAATACTGATGCAATGTCATGTGACTGCTAGTAGATGGAGCGCCGACATTGGTGGAACGGCGTGGTCTCGGATGGGAGTATATGTTTGTTTTTTTTTCTATTTCATCTGGGATATTCTAGCATTTAAGAAGGTATTGTCCAGTTGTGGACAACCCCTTTAAAGCGCACCAATCACCAGGATTTTCCTATATAACCTAAAGCCAGTGCTATACTCGCACTATCAGGCTGATTCTATACATACAGTGCTATACTGGCACTATCAGGCTGAGTCTATACATACAGTGCTATACTGGCACTATCAGGCTGATTCTATACATACAGTGCTATACTGGCACTATCAGGCTGATTCTATATATACAGTGCTATACTGGCACTATCAGGCTGAGTCTATACATACAGTGCTATACAGGCACTATCAAGCTGATTCTATACTTTCAGTGCTATACTGGCGCTATCAGGCTGATTCTATACATACAGTGCTATACTGGCACTATCAGGCTGATTCTATACATACAGTGCTATACTGGCACTATCAGGCTGATTCTATACATACAGTGATATACTGGCACTATCAGGCTAATTCTATACATACAGTGCTACACTGGCACTATCAGGCTGATTCTATACATGCAGTGCTATACTGGCACTATCAGGCTGATTCTATACAGACCTTTAGTTGTCAACTCGGATATATAGTGTTTGGAAACACAAGCAAGTAAAGATTGTAAAATGAGTAGCTGCTGATCAGCTGATAGCTGGGGTGGGTATTCATAGTGATTCCCGCCCCCCTGCCTGTCCATCCTCCCCCTGTTATTTATGCTAATTCTATTATAGAATCGTTTTACTAAGTGACTAGAAGGGGCTGTGCTGATGTCATACCCATGTGACCAGAAGGGGTATGACATCAGCAAAGGTCCTTCCAGTCACTTAGTAAAACAATTTTACAATAGAATTAGCATAAATAACAGGGGGAGGATGGACAGGCAGGGGGCGGGAATCACTATGAATACCCACCCTAGCTATCAGCTGAACGGCAGCTGCTGCCAATCAAAAAGCTGCTCATTTTACTAACTTTACTTGCTTGTGTTTCAAAACCTAAACATCCGAACTGACAACTAAAGGTCTGTATAGAATCAGCCTGATAGCGCCAGTATAGCACTGTATGTATAGAATCAGCCTGATAGTGCCAGTATAGCCCTGTATGTATAGAATCAGCCTGATAGCGCCACTATAGCACTGTATGTATAGAATCAGCCTGATAGTGCCAGTATAGCACTGTATGTATAGAATCAGCCTGATAGTGCCAGTATAGCACTGTATGTATAGAATCAGCCTGATAGTGCCAGTATAGCACTGTATGTATAGAATCAGCCTGATAGTGCCAGTATAGCACTGTATGTATAGAATCAGCCTGATAGTGCCAGTATAGCACTGTATGTATAGAATCAGCCTGATAGTGCCAGTATAGCACTGTATGTATAGACTCAGCCTGATAGTGCCAGTATAGCACTGTATGTATAGAATCAGCCTGATAGTGCCAGTATAGCACTGTATGTATAGACTCAGCCTGATAGTGCCAGTATAGCACTGTATGTATAGAATCAGCCTGATAGTGCCAGTATAGCACTGTATGTATAGAATCAGCCTGATAGTGCCAGTATAGCACTGTATGTATAGAATCAGCCTGATAGTGCCAGTATAGTACTGTATGTATAGAATCAGCCTGATAGTGCCAGTATAGCACTGTATGTATAGAATCAGCCTGATAGTGCCAGTATAGCACTGTATGTATAGAATCAGCCTGATAGTGCCAGTATAGCACTGTATGTATAGAATCAGCCTGATAGTGCCAGTATAGCACTGTATGTATAGAATCAGCCTGATAGTGCCAGTATAGCACTGTATGTATAGAATCAGCCTGATAGTGCCAGTATAGCACTGTATGTATAGAATCAGCCTGATAGTGCCAGTATAGCACTGTATGTATAGAATCAGCCTGATAGTGCCAGTATAGCACTGTATGTATAGAATCAGCCTGATAGTGCCAGTATAGCACTGTATGTATAGACTCAGCCTGATAGTGCCAGTATAGCACTGTATGTATAGAATCAGCCTGATAGTGCCAGTATAGCACTGTATGTATAGAATCAGCCTGATAGCGCCAGTATAACACTGTATGTATAGAATCAGCCTGATAGCGCCAGTATAACACTGTATGTATAGAATCAGCCTGATAGCGCCAGTATAGCACTGTATGTATAGAATCAGCATGATAGTGCCAGTATAGCACTGTATGTATAGAATCAGTCTGATAGCGCCAGTATAGCACTGTATGTATAGAATCAGCCTGATAGTGCCAGTATAGCACTGTATGTATAGAATCAGCCTGATAGTGCCAGTATAGCACTGTATGTATAGAATCAGCCTGATAGCACCAGTATAGCACTGTATGTATAGAATCAGCCTGATAGCACCAGTATAGCACTGTATGTATAGAATCAGCCTGATAGTGCCAGTATAGCACTGTATGTATAGAATCAGCCTGATAGTGCCAGTATAGCACTGGCTTTTGGTTATATAGGAAAATCCTGGTGATTGGTGCGCTTTAAAGGAATCATTTCAAAATGAAATTACAAGCGGGATACAAAGTCCTGGCCTCTCCATTTGTTTTTCCAGGAATCAGCAGTGTCACCATTTCTTCACACAGCTGCACAATTAGTGATGTGGATACCCCCTTTAAATTACTCCTTTTAATTTATCGGATTCCCTAACCAAAATTGGTTAAGAAGTGCGTCCAGGTTAATGGTGCACAATCTTTATTGCTCCGAGCCTGACAATTTCAGATTATACCACATCCAAGGACTATAATAAGACATAAGGTGGTACTCCCATCTGAGATACTTTCGGCACAGACGGAAGTCATGTATGTCAGATAAGTAGGAGTCCATCTTTGAAATAGGCGTCCCCTGATCTCTTTTTTGGCACTCCGAAAAGTAAGGGACCATAAAAGTTTCATAAGTGCATCATGTGCTCACACAAAATATCACAGGCGGCATGTGGCCCCCAAGCTGCTCGTTTTGCACCCCAAGAGTAATTACCGTATTTTTCGGATTATAAGACGCACTTTTCCTCTCAAAAAATTTTGGAAAAAAAAAATATGAGGGGTGCATCTTATAAGCCAAGTTTAGCTTACTGGGGGTGGTGGAGAGGGGTCACAAGAGGCAAGGGCGATGCTGCGGGCTGTACTGTCATGCACTGTGGACTCTGCTGCGTTGCGCTGAGAGCTCTGCTGCGGTGCGGATGGTGAGGCAGCGGCTGCCATCCTGAGCGTCAGCAGTGTGCACTTCAAATAATGGCCCCCGGAGTCAGCGCGTGCACAGATGGCGCGCTCGGCTCAAGATCTCATCTGCGCACACGCCGGCTCCGGCCCATTGACCTGCCAGCAGTGGACTTAAGGAAAATGGTGCACGAAGGTGGCGAGTGCGCAGAGGAGATCTAGGCTTGTGATTGAGCCGATGGCGCATGCGCAAATTGAGCTATTGGCTCAATCGCAAACCTAGATCTCATCTGCACATGCGCCACCTCAGGGGGCCATTTTTTTGAAGCCCGTACGTCAGACATTCAGGATGCCTCACCGCCCGCAGCAAGCAGAGCCTATCAGCGATGTTGTCTGAAGTGAGTACATGGGACACCTGCTGCACCGACCCCTACTCCACCACCCCGCCTCCTCTGACCCCACTTCACCAACGCTGCCGTCCCCCCCAGTAAGACACCACCGGATTATAAGACAGACCCCATATTTTTTCTTCCTTTTTTTAACACTACATTTGGGGTGCGTCCTATAATCCGATGCGTCTTATAAAATGAAAACTACGGTACCTGCAAAGTCGAGGAACTTACACGTATAATACTGTAGCGGAAGGTAAGCCTCAATGCGTCAGACCAAGATTTTGGTGGTGACCCTATAATAAAAACAAGGCAATTAAAAAAATTCCAAAAATACATTTTCGACCTAGGACTCCAAATACGGTCTGGCTTTCTCCAACCCTTCCTTCAAAAATCTCAAATACGTAGAAGTGGACACATCTTCCAAACCATCGGCGAAACTGAACAGGCTGGAGTCCACCTCTTCTGGCTTCACGGAAGTGATGTCTAGGAAATAATTGGCGTTAATGTGATGGACGACGGTTCCGTTAGGAAGGCAGATCATCATCTCCACAGGAAAGTTATATTTCTCCAGGTGGAGAGACGCCAACGTTGCATATGAATTGTTTTCTGTGTTGCTCTGAAGTTCCTCGAGTTCTTTCACCAGTGACCAACTACTGATGAAGCTCTCGTTGAGTAGAGCGAGAATGGGCAAACTCTCCAGGACGGTCTCCCGGAGAGTTCGCCCCGAACCTCAGCAGGACTGGTCGTCCAGTGCCCCCCAAAGTAGGACAGAGTGCACAAGTTTCTTTTCGGCCAACGCTCTATCAAAAGCTTCCGTAAAAGGAAAATAGGAAACCTTCTTGAAGGGGTACATGGTGACTTCCAGTTTCTTGGCAGCATCTTCCCAGCTTATCTCAGACTCCCAAGTTATCTCCTCAAATACAAATTCTAGAGGTTCGCCATCAGACGTCTGGCTATCGATGACGTTTCCGCTTTCATCGTAGACCACAGTCGGGATGGATGGACCCAAAGACTCCAACTCCATCTGGGGCAGGTAGCCAATGTCCACCTCCATGTTGCTGCTTTCGCTGGCTCCGTACAGCCATTCCATGTCAACATTCAGCGTCCGGTTATTAGGGACAAACAACTTGAAGTATCTCACATGGGAAGCGTCCTTGGAGAGGACTACATGGCCGGTGAACTGACCGGGAGAAAACCAAAAAGGAAAATTTGGTGGCTCGTTAAGCTGAAACTCGGCATGGATCCGAAACGTGATGTCATAGTAGAAGTCGCTGACTGCTCGGATACACGCCACCGATCCTTGCGGTGCAAACCTGGTCTTGATGAACGGACGAGGGTGAAACATGGACAGGAGTTTATGGATGAGGACTTCTTTCCCTTTCGGAGGTGGAGGATAAATTCTGTTATTGGGTAAGTATCCGGTGAAGATATTGAGTTCACTGGGGATGATCCACCAAGGATCGCCAAGATCCACCTTATTTTTTGGTGGGAGAAAGGCCTTGAATAACCGAGCAAAAAACACAGTGGTCGGCACCACCGGCGTCGTCCAGTTCCTCAGCCCAGAGAGAGCACTGTTGGTGATTCCTAAGAACCCGTCCTTGCTCTTGGTCATGGTCTCCATGAGCAGAGGCTGAAACTGCGCGGTGACGGTCAGTGTCTCCCCGTTGGGATCCAAGTTGTCCTCTTCTTCATAGTCAAATGCCGGGGTGATCCCGGTAAATTTTTCGGCTATAGGTCTGAACTCCTCAGGACTTATGTACATGTCCTTGTCAGCATCGAGGGAAGAGAAGAGAAGGAGACCCTCGATTCCCAGAGTCCGCAGGCCGGCCTCCTGCCGCTTCACCAGTTCATTGTCACGGTACAAGCGAACGCCAATCACCGAGAACACGAGCAACACAACGAGCACCGACCATCGAAAGCACTTCAAGCAGAAGGAAGAAGCTTTTTCTTTCTTGACTTCCTCTTTGTCCAAAGTTTCTTTGTGTGCGGCATCGTGCAAGTCTGCGTCTTTTTTCCTTTTGCGAAGATCAGTTGTCATATCTGAAAATAAGAAGAAACCATGAATACAAGAAATCATCACAGGTAATCAGAAATATTATATAGAATATTACTACTATA
>NC_134358.1:562526246-562529377 GCF_048569485.1 Anomaloglossus baeobatrachus | reverse complement strand
GACGCCATGGCGGCTGCATTACGTCACAGATCTCCAGAGCTCCTCTGCTGCATTATTGGGGGTCTGGGCCCCTTTAAGCTAAGTTTCCCTCTTGTCTGGAGTTTTCTTCTGCTTATCAACACTGCAGCCAATCGCGTGTGCCTTTGCACTTTGTGGCGCTGCAGAGAGAGGCGCTGCTATTGGGGGCTGCGCAGTGAGTGGCAGATGTGAGTGGCTGCTATTGGGGGCTGCGCAGTGAGTGGCAGATGTGAGTGGCTGCTATTGGGGGCTGCGCAGTGAGTGGCAGATGTGAGTGGCGGTGTGGGCAGATGGAGGCTGCAGCTTTCCCGCAGTCCTGATATTTGTGCCCTGGGGGAGCATTGCAGGGCTGAGCTTTCACATTGCTGCTCGGGGTCTGCACAGTGCCAGGCGGAGACCTACAAAGCCCCTCTGGAGTCTGGATCATTTCCTGCAGCTGCTTCCAAAAACATGGCTTCTACTGAACTGAAAGAGGAGCTGAACTGTTCCATCTGCCTGAGCATTTACACGGACCCCGCCATGCTGAGCTGCGGCCACAACTTCTGCCGGGTGTGCATCAGCCGAGTCCTGGACAGCCAGGAAGATTCGGGGGTCTACAGCTGCCCCGAGTGCCGGGCCGAGCACGTGAGCCGCCCCGCGGTGCAGAGGAACATGAAGCTGTGCAATATCGTGGAATGCTTCCTGTCCTCCAAACCGGTGCAGGAGCAGGCGGGGATCTTCTGCACCTATTGTGTGCACTGTCCGGTGCCCGCCATCAAGACCTGTCTGCAGTGTGAGACCTCCCTGTGTGATATCCACCTCCGGGCGCACAGCAAGCTGGTGGAGCACACCCTGACCGAGCCAACCACGTCTTTGGAAAACCGAAAATGCTCCATCCATAAAAAATTACTGGAGTACTACTGTTCCCAGGACGCCGCCTGCATCTGCGTGTCCTGCTGCGCCTTCGGAGAGCACCGGAGCCATCAAGTGTCTCTACTCTACGAGGCGTCCAAGAAGAAGAAGGAGAAACTGAAGCTCGTGATGGAGAAACTGACCTCAAAGAGAGAAGAGACCGAAAAGAGGGTGCAAAGTTTGCAAGAGCACCGGCAAAAAGTGGAAGAGAAGGCGTCCGCCATCACCGAGAGGGTCACACTGTTGTTTAAGGAGATTCGGGAAGAGTTGGAGGTCTTGGAGAAGAAGGTCTTGAGCGAGGTGTCCAGTCAAGAGGAGCAGGTCTCCCTTCACGTGACCGACCTGATCCAACAGCTGGAGATGGAGAAGGACGAGTTGACCAAGAAGATGCAATGTATCGAAGAGCTGTGCAACATCACCGACCCGCTGACCGTCTTACAAGGGCGGGAGTCGGAAGCCGCCAACTGTTTTGCCGTTGAGGGTGGAGAAATCGAGGACCGGAAGAGGGACGACAAAAAGGTGCAGGCCGTGTGCGACCTGGACGAAGGTCTGATCTCGGTCATACTCCACACGGCGCTAACGGACATCGTGACCGGGCTGAAAACCAAGCGAGGCTTCACCATGAAGCCGGCCTCCAACATCCTACTGGACGTCAACACGGCCGGGGACTATGTCGCGGTGTCCCGGGACCTGAGAACGGCCTCCTGGTCGGAGACTAAGCAGTGCCGGCCCAAGACCTCGGAACGGTTCGTGAACTATCACATATTAAGCACCAGGATATTCACCTCCGGACAGAACTACTGGGAGGTGGAGACCAGCGAGTCCGGCTACTGGATGGTGGGATTGGCCTACCCAAGTATCGAGAGGAAAGGAGACCGGGCCGTGACCGGCTACAACAAAAAGTCCTGGTGTCTGCGAATGTCGGATAAGACGCACTCCGCCATCCACGACTCCAAGATCAACCCCTTGTACCCCGACACCTCGGTGCAAAGACTCGGCATCTACCTGGACTACGAGGCCGGCCGCCTGTCCTTCTACCAGGTGTGTGAGTCCATCAGGCACCTGCACACCTTCATCGCGCACTTCACTGAACCCCTGCACGCCGCCTTCTGCGTCTATAATAATTCCTGGGTCCGGATCAGAAGCTGAGAATCCCATGTATCTGCCGATATCGGGGGGCAACCTCAGCTGGAAGGATGTAAGACCTCAAATCTGTCCTTGTCGCCCCCTGCTGGTTCATGTGCTGTAGTGCACTGTGGGACATATTGGTGCAGCCCGTACAGGGGCCCAAGAGGTGAGGGGGCCACATCTACCTCCAAAGCAGGTGCAATTTTGCATTTTTATGAACTTTTTAACTGCAAGGGCCCGTATATTGTTTTTGCACCGGGGCCCTTTTCTGTCCGTGTCCACCAGTGGTTCCCAGCATACATCGTCCAGTGGCCTCTATCTCCCATGATGCCGATTTGCTATGGACCTCCTGATTGGGCAGATTTGGATATTTGTGATCCCCATTAGACGGATCCCGCAGATCCTTTCTATGTCTTTGAGCTGATGTAGGTGGTGTTGCTATAAACCTGAAAGCGATTATCACTGTATAATGCAATGTTCTGTAGCTTTCTAATATACGTTTTCTCCATTTGTAGCATCTCCGCTTGCTGTCAGTAAAAGCCAGAGTCTGAAGAATCCAGACAAACTGTGTTAGCTTTGTATCCAGGGTAGACAATTCTCTATGAGCTAAACCCCTCCGCAGCACAGAACTCCTGAGCTAAAGCTTTGCTACAATGTATCAGTTTGAATTATGGACACAATTGTGAAAAATTTGCAACTGTGAGATGTTTGTGAGTCTTATCCTGTGGGTGTAAATAAGGAGGCGGCGTTCACTGACTGCAAGCAGAGGTGGTGACAATAGCAAAGAATAGAAAACACCAAATATTTAAGAAATCTGCAGAACTTTGCATTTTACAATGATGAATGTTTAGATTTCTATTGATCTGATCATGTTGATGCTCAATATTAGAGAACGATGGACACACATGGGAGCGGGATATTGTCGGGGGCTGTGCACACCAGGGCGGATTACTTATATTGTGACTGTTGTTATGGGGGATGTTTGCTGTTCCTTTTATTATATTGTTTCTTAAATACATTGTGTAAATATGGAAACATTGTATCGTCTGTTCCCAGAAAAGCCACAACAAAAAATCAAGATGATTTATATAGAG